>NC_079205.1:23187843-23255343 GCF_026745355.1 Beta vulgaris subsp. vulgaris | reverse complement strand
GATTTTGATCATTTCATAATATTTTTGCTCATTTTTTGTTTCACTTATTTTATGGTTTTGCTCATTTAAAAATTTTATATTCATTTATCAACGTTTTTGCTCATTTAACGTTTTGCTCATTTTACTTTTTTTCTCATTGAACTTTTTTATGCTCATTTTATGTTTTTCTTCTTTTACATTTTTGTTCATTTTACGTTTTTGATAACTTAATGTTTTCTACTCATTTTATGTTTATGCTCATTTGTTACTTTTTTTTGCTCATTTTACGAAATTTTTGCTCATGTAAGTGGTTCTCACGGTTCTCACCATAAGAGGGTTCTCATTAGAACCCAACCCTGTGTGTGTGTGTGTGTGTGTGTGTGTGTGTGTGTGTGTGTGTGTGTGTGTGTGTGTGTGTGTGTGTGTGTGCGTGTTTGCGTGTTTGTGTGTTTGTGTGTGTGTGTGTGTGTGTGTGTGTATATTGTTTATGTCGATTTTTTACCAAGTAAGCAAAAGGTATCGGGGAGCCAACAACAAGAACAATATACTAATTTGATATGAAAAAAATAATGAATAATAAGATTATTAATAAAAGATTAAGAATGCAGACGGTTGTTGATGCAGAAAACCCTAATGATGGGAAAAACCGCGGGTGATACTCTTCATCACCAATCCACTATGAAGATCTCGCCGTCAATGTTAGCACTTGAGTACAATATCTTTATTACAGTTACTTTGTAAAGAAGTAATGGAGAGAGAAGGAATATAATACTAGCTATGGAATATTGAGAATGAGTAGAGGCGAGCGAGAGATACTTATGAGCTTTTTGAATGAATAAAATTAGAGTACATTAATTAGTTATTTATATTTCACCTACTGCTTCTCGTAAGATCCGTTTCCCATCCCCCTTGGAGATAGGTAGTGCCATTATTATCTCTAACTTCCTCCTGATTTTCCTCCAGTAGTTATACCCGAGGTTAATGCCAATCCCATGATTCCTGCTAACTGATACTTCTTTCCTTCTCTGCTAATATGAGATTTCTAAGGCCCAACAATTACCCCTAGTTGATGACACTTGCTTGACCGCTTGGGGAAGTGGCAACAATAATATGCCCCAAGCCTTCTCAATTTTTGTATATCTGTTAACTTCTCCTCCCCTTACATGGCTTCAGGCACGTTGTTTGTTCATTTCGGATGTCGACGTTGTCACTAGATAATTAACACCATGTCGTTTGCTGTTGTCCTCCTTGATGACGCCAAAATCGTCAAGGAGACGTCGTTGAAGGAGGCAATGGACGCTAGAAATGTAAGGTAAGACGGCGTCATGGACTTCAGAAGACGATGTTAGGAATTTCTTAAACGTCCACGGGACTTCAGCAGATCTTTTTTTCCTGACAACGCTTCTACCGTTAGGACATATATTGACGACCGCTGAACATGCCCCTGCTTAAAGTGACAAGGATGCCTATGGAGACAAATTATTTTTTATTACAAGTTGTTTAGGTATATAAAAGTCGTTGCATATCTTTGTTGTGTGTTATGGAAATGTATATTTGTAAGTATGTTTGTTTGGAGCCATCTGCAATATTAATTTCCATGAAGGGATAAATTGCCACTTCGAATTAATTATGCATGGCTTGGTGTATGTATGTACGGATGTATATGCCTTTTCCATCATGACTAGAGGTTTTGTTTTAAAACTTAACGTTGTCATCGAGGATATGTCGTCAAGTGTAGGGCCCTTATGTTTGTATGAATGTGTGTACGTATGTGTGTAGGTACCTTTGATGTTCGAAACCACTTGCAATATTAATTGCTACGAAGGGCTAAAATTGCCTCTTCTAATTAATTGCGCGTGGTGTTTTGTATGTTGTTGTGATGAATTCTTAAGGTGTGTTTCCCTTTTTGTATAAAAGTCATTTTATGTTCTTGATGCCCCAGTTTATAACTGTTGCTGTCATGATAAAGGTCGATGTCAACTGTGATGTCGTCGTCGACGCAGATATTGGCGTCAGGTGAATGTGAACATTGTGGTATTCGATTGCTTCGACATCGGCTGTCAGCGACTTTTTGCACCCTACAGCTGCCTTCATACAACAAAGGTGAGATGGCAGTTGGCGCGGCCAACTTCCCTCCGATGCTCAAGTCAGAATAATATAAAAAGAAATAATGCTTAAAATATGAAGGAAATCGAATATGTTGAGAACAAAATGAAATGAAATAACTCAATTAAACTTGTTGGTTATTTACCTGTAGTAGCATCCCTTTTGTTATCAACATAATATGATTAAAAGTGATAGAGTTTTAGATGGATGGGGTTCCAACTTCGGGGAACGTGGTTACCCTCCTTGAGGTATGAAATAATTAACGACGTCCAAGTGACAATCGCCGTCGCAGAGATTTTATTGGCGTCAGCACAACTTTTTGGACGACGTCCAACTAGGATCGCTTTTCCAGTCGTTGGCTTGATGAGTCTGACGGGCGCTATAAACTTGTTGTGGACGATCATAAGGCTTTGGACACCACAAACTTTCTTTGTTTGGCGTCGATTTAGAATTCCTTTCTTGACTGCATGTCTTCCTCTAACCGGATCTGAGCCAAGGCTTTAGCTTAAGCATCCTCGAACTATATTGGACAGGGATACTTGGTAAGTTCTTTGTACAAATCTGAGTCTTCGTCCAGTCCCCGTCGGAAAGCTTCAATCGCCGTCTTAATGTCGCAATTTGGAATCGACACCTTTTCCTTGTTAAACCTGTGAACAAATTCTTTCAAGGATTCATCAGATTTATGCACGATTCTATGTAAGTCACTAGTCTGTTTTTCCATCTTACGACTACTAATGATACATATGGAGATATGGTCATTTTCTATGAATCCTAGTTCTGTTAGAATTCTTATGTAGTTTCTTAGTTCTGTTAGGAGACTATGTATTTTAATTACTTTATAAGTATTTAATGTATTTTAATTGCTTTATAAGTATTTAATTTTAGGTGTTTAAGTGATAAAGGAATCCTATTATGTTTAGGAGTCTAATTCCTTTATCATTGAGTCGTGTTAGGAGTCTAAGTGAGCTAGGATATGGTAATTCTTATCTTAGGAGGGGATAAGATTTATCTTAGGCGTGTGTAAGTTTTAGTTTAGGCGTGTGATTAATTATAGGATAGAAATAGCTTAGTTCTTATCTTGCAGAATCCTATTATGTTTAGGAGTCTAATTCCTTTATTATTGAGTCTTGTTAGGAGTATAAGTGAGCTAGGATATGGTAATTCTTATCTTAAGAGTGGTAAGATTTATCTTAGGCGTGGATAAGTTTAAGTTGAGGCGCGTGATTAATTATAGGATAGGATTAGCTTAGTTCTTATCTTGCAGAATCCTATTATGTTTAGGAGTCTAATTCCTTTGTCATTGAGTCTTGTTAGGAGTCTAAGTGAGCTTGGATATAGTAATTCTTATCTTAGAAGTAGGCCTGGTTATTGGACAGGGTTGTCCAATGGCATAAGGGTCGGGCCATTATTAAAGGGCTTTATTACCCTTTATCCCTTAATGAACAGTAGTGGCGGATGCAAGATTTTCAAATCGGGGGTACTGTGATTCTTCAAATAAACCTCAATCTTGATATTTAAAATTGTAATGTTATAATCCAAAATATTTTTTAATATTTAACGTCATAAATCTCAAGATATGAAAATAAATAAGTAAAATTACACATGTTGTCAAAGATCTAACTAAAAAATAACGCCACTAATCATTATTTAATAAATAGTAAATTAATAACCAAGAGAGTATTAATGATTTAATGATCTAATTGAATTGTGATTCAATCCTTTTGCTTTTGTTGGTGATGATGAGCTAAGACATCACTAAACAAGATAAATTTATTGGCTTTACCTATATTTACATAGCTTGCAAATCTAGGTGGCCTACCATTAAAGTGAAAAGCCTCGGTTCTTCTCTATGACTCTATCTCTCTTCTTTCTCCAAGTTACAGACAATATTCTCAAGAATAGGAAAGCAGAAAATTTTTTAAAAACAAATTCACAAGGAAGCTTACATGGTTTTACTCTTTTCAACTCCTCCCTCCTCTCTGGTTTCTTTGATACTCATATTCTCACTCCTACTCAAATGCTTTTTCCGGCAAATTATCATAGAATCTAGGGTATTTCGCTCTCTTTTTCCGGCGAAAATGGCGGCGTCGAAATGCAAGTTAAAGATGATGCTTCACCCAGATGAGCAAATCTTCTTTGTCTCTCTTCTTTCTCCCAGTTCCAGCTTCATCCTTTTTTTAAGTCTTCTTAATTAGGTTTCAATTTCCACAAAAAAATTCACTTCGGGGGTACTGCAGTACCCCCGACGACCCCTCTGGATCCGCCAGTGATGAACAGGGCTATTATTGGGTTTTAAATGGAAAGGGCCCTTAGTGGGTCTTATTGGACAATCCACTTTAAACTACTAATGTCCACTAAAATCATTAAAAGGGTCTCATTCTTTTCTCTCTCCTCTCTCCTCTCTCCTCTCTCCTGTACTCCACTTCTCCTCTACCACATGGTCTCTAATCCATATGCACGTCCAGTTTTTTTTCAAATGTGTGCAAAGCTTTATTTTTAAAGAAAAGAAAATACCATGTTTTCATAATATTTTAATTTTTGCTTTTTTTATTTACATATTTAGAACTTCTAATATTTGACAAATTTATGATCCCCAGACTTCACTCCTCAATCACATGTTGGCACTTGAACTTCTTAAATCATTTAATAGCTTTTTTTTATGATAATTGAAAAATTGTATATTCATTTTCTAAATTTTTTTTTTTTTTTTAAAAACCCACATGAGGGTTATATGTTGATACAAAAGAAGAGTTTATGTCACCCAGACACCAACATTAATATAAATCCAAAGAATCAGCGAAGTCCATCACTTGAAAAAGATTCACTTTCCTTCCTACTCTCGCATGGATTAATGTTGGGCAAAACAAGTTCAAGTGGGCTTGACCTGCTAATGACCCGCTTTAATTTAAGCCTGACCCGCACCCGACCCTGACCCTTTAGACCCTAACCCTGACCCTGACCCTGACCCTGACCCTGACCCGCTATGGACTATGACTGACCCTCAACTGACCCGCCCCGACCCACTTAATAACCAGGTCTACTTAGGAGTGGATAAGATTTATCTTAGGCGTGGATAAGTTTTAGTTTAGGCGTGTGATTAATTATAGGATAGAATTAGCTTAGTTCTTATCTTGCAGAATCCTATTATGTTTAGGAGTCTAATTCCTTTATCATTGAGTCTTGTTAGGAGTCTAAGTGAGCTAAGATATGGTAATTCTTATCTTAGCAGTGGATAAGATTTATCTTAGGCGTGGATAAGTTTTAGTTTAGGCGTGTGATTAATTATATGATAGGATTAGCTTAGTTCTTATCTTGCAGAATCCTATTAGGTTTAGGAGTCTAATTCCTTTGCCATTGAGTCTTGTTAGGAGTCTAAGTGAGATAGGATATGGTAATTCTCATCTTAGGAGTGGATAAGATTTATCTAAGGCGTGGATAAGTTTTAGTTTAGGCGTGTGATTAATTATAGGATAGAATTAGCTTAGTTCTTATCTTGCAGAATCCTATTATGTTTAGGAGTCTAATTCCTTTATCATTGAGTCTTGCTATGAGTCTAAGTGAGCTAGGATATGGTAATTCTTATCTTAGGAGTGGATAAGATTTATCATAGGCGTGGATAAGTTTTAGTTTAGGCGTGTGATTAATTATAGGATATAATTAGCTTAGTTCTTATCTTGCAGAATCCTATTATGTTTAGGAGTCTAATTACTTTATCATTGAGTCTTGTTAGGAGTCTAAGTGAGCTAAGATATGGTAATTCTTATCTTTGCAGTGGATAAGATTTATCCTAGGCGTGGATGAGTTTTAGTTTAGGCGTGTGATTAATTATACGATAGGATTAGCTTAGTTCTTATCTTGCAGAATCCTATTATGTTTAGGAGTCTAATTCCTTTGCCATTGAGTCTTGTTAGGAGTCTAAGTGAGATAGGATATGGTAATTCTCATCTTAGGAGTGGATAAGATTTATCTTAGGCGTGGATAAATTTTAGTTTAGGCGTGTGATTAATTATAGGATAGAATTAGCTTAGTTCTTATCTTGCAGAATCCTATTATATTTAGGAGTCTAATTCCTTTATCATTGAGTCTTATTATGAGTCTAAGTGAGCTAGGATATGGTAATTCTTATCTTAGGAGTGGATAAGATTTATCTTAGGCGTGGATAAGTTTTAGTTTAGGCGTGTGATTAATTATAGGATAGGATTAGGTTAGTTCTTATCTTGCAGAATCCTATTATGTTTAGCTAAGTGAGCTTGGATATGGTAATTCTTATCTTAGGAGTGGATAAGATTCATCTTAGGCGTGGATAAGTTTTAGTTTAGGCGTGTGATTAATTATAGGATAGGATTAGCTTAGTTCTTATCTTGTTAATTTTTATCCTAGTTTTATGCTTATCTTTAGTTGAACATGTACCCTATATAAGGGACGTTTATTTCATTAATAAAACCAGTTTTTTTTGGAGTAAAACACTAGTAGAATAAATGCTCATTGCTGCGGTTACTAAATGGCCTATTACGGTGGTTTAAGACGCACAACAATTAATGGGGTAGCAGTAGGTAATTAATATATTGTTGCGGTTTTAAACCGCAATAATATTTGAGCATATTGTTGCAGTTTCTGGGTAAAACCGCAGCAACCTGTATTTTTTTAAATATTAAAAAACAGGTTTATTGCTGCGGTTTTTTTCCTAAAACTGCGCAATAGACGCTGGGCTGGTACAATTTTTTTTTGAGGCGTACATTTTTTGTAGTTATATTACATTTATAATATGTTACATAGCTACAACAATCCACTATTACAAACACCCAATATAAAAGAGAAACTAAATCTGAGAAAAACAAATTTAAACTAAAAACGTAGGAAAATAAAAAATATTTTCATAGTTGATACATGGAATAAAAACCCCAAAAAGTTGCTTAAAATCAAATAATATTATAATATTCTTTATGTCGTTTTCCATTTTTTGGGGTTTTTATTTCATAGTGAGAGAGGACGACATAAAGAATTAGGGAGCGGGGGAGAGGCAGGACTTATGGAGATTGGTGGACAAGGGGTACCACGTGGTGTTCTGCTTCTCTCTCACTATGTTTTTCTCTCTCCTTCTCTCCCGATACGGACGCCGATTATATCACCCTTTCGTAAGCAGACACTCCCTCTTGTTGGCCTCCTTTCTCTCTCCTCCGATGGCGAAGCCATCACATTACTCCTCATAGTAAAACTTCGAACGGTCAATGATGAAGAAGCACCATTCAACCGTCGTCACCACACTCACTGTGAAGCTTCGAATGGTCGATGAAAGAGAAGCACGGTCGACGAACAAGGGCTCGAGCGAATCACGATCGACGAACAACGAGGACTCGAGCGAATCACAGGCGATGAACGAGGAGTCGGTAGACGGAGTTTTTGTGCTTGGAGAAGGTTGGCCGGCGAATAAGAGGATCTTTCGTGTTTGGAAATCAGAGGAGGAAAGATGAGAAGTTAGGACGAGAGAGGAAGAGGAACGGTCGAGGATGAAAACGACTGTGTTGGGTCGCACTCCTCTTTTATATTTGGATTATTTGCCCAGAAAGGGCTCAACTATTCCCCATTTACTTTGATAAGTCCCACCTTTTGATTATTCCCTATAGGACCCATGTATTATATTTAGTTTCCCCTATGAGTCCTAGCAGGTCAATTACCTGCTGTAGCAGGTTTTAATGAGGCTCGTGCTTTTAAATTAATGATTACACATGATTTCCCCTTCCCTTCTTCATTTCCCCTTCGCCCCTGCGCAATTTTCCTTCATTTTCCCTCCTTCATCCCTTCCTTCAACCATGGCTGCTCATCAACACTATAGAGATTCTTCGAATTCAAGACATTCAGGAGGTGCGCAATTGGATGTGGTATGGAACCGTAACCTTCCTTCGAAGTTGAGGACTGTCAAAAGCGGAGGACCAAATCAAGGGAGGAAGTTTTATGAGCGTGCATTGTGGCCTGTAAGTGTGAATTAGTGTTAAAATTGCTTAATTTTAACCTTCCCTCTTCGTTATTGGGGCTTTGTTAATGCTACTGAAATACCTAAAAATAGGAAATTAGGGCATACATGAATCCTTTGAAATTAGGGTTTGTAAATTAGGCATTCGAAATTAGGGCTTTTGTAATGCAATTGAGATACTAATATTTGATTTTTATTTTTTTGTTATTAGGCTGAGGATTGCAAAAATTTTAGATGGGAATGCAAGGACTCTGACTGCCCCAAGTGTAGTGACCTTCAGTCAACACTGTTGGAGCAGTATACTTCAATTGCTGAACTGGAGCTCTTGTATAAGACTGTGGAGGAGAAATTAAACAAATTGAAGCTGAAGAAAGAGAAATTGTGTGAAGAGCTTGCTGTAATGAGGATGGAGTTGGCTTGGTCTTCAGGTTAAGCTGATAAGAGTGCAAAGGGGGAAAAATTTGCTCTTGTTGGGTTGTTAATTTCATGGGTTTTGTTTGCTGTTGTGTTGGTTTTCATTAAGTAGTTGGGTTGTTTAGTGGGGGCAGTTGGTATGGTTATGGGGAATGTTTTGTACTTGGGGGTAAGTAAGTACTAGGGATTTTGTAATGGAGGTTACATACTCCTATTTTGCCTAATCAATGAAGAATGATGTATTCCTAATGATGAATGAATTGACCAACATAATTTAGTGTTCAAAAGTAGTTAAAAATTCACATTGCTGTCAAAACACAATGTTGTGAATACACCCCAAATAACAAAGTTGCAATTGTTATTGCCTTAACAAAATACATTAATCTTGCAAACGTTTCAGTTGATAAAGAGCTAAAAGAATGTGAAAATGTAAGTCACATGAGCTGAATCAGCCAAAGGTGGCCTGTCTTCATGAATGGCAAGTTGGTGCTTGACTACCTAATGGACAGCCTGATGTTGTTGTAAGAGAAGGTTGAGACACCAACCTTGGACCTCCAATCTGTCCAGGAGCCTGTAGAACAGAAGTGGTAAGAATGTAAATGTGTGGTAGCCAGAAAAAGTATGGAAAAATTAACTCAAATCAAGAAAAAAACTCACATTCATCATTGTTGATCCATCTTCACCAATTAAAACACCAATTCCTTTTGACATCTGCTACACCATAACGAAACTAAACAAGTTAAAAATGGTCAAAATGTTGATGAATAGAAAAAAAGTTATTCAGTTGCACTTACATTTTCCCCTCTTCTACCCCTTCCAGCACTTCTTCCACCCCTTCCAGCACTTCTTCCACCCTTACCAACACCAGACCCACCCCTGCCAACACCAGACCCACCCCTCTTGATAACTCTTCCATTTTTTCCAGTTCTACTTGGTTCTGCAGTGGCTGTCAAGTTATCAATTTGTGGTCCTCTAGATTCTGCAGCCGTTGACTTGCATCTCTTTAATGGAGGTTGTGGAGGTGCACTGGTAGTAGTGTCCTTATTAGGACATGTTCTTTTGTTGTGGGTCTTTTGTTAGTCTTGGACGAACACTTAAGCAACTACAAGAGGGGGGGGGGTGAATTGTAGTTGGAGAGATTTTCAAACTTTTTGTGAAAATAAAAGAATGAAAAAGTAAGAAGGAACCAATTGCACGAATAAAGAAAAAACTAGGAACACGGGATTTTTACAAGGAAAACTTCCTAGGCCAAATAGGAAGAAAAACCTTGACCACTAGGGATTTTGACTCAATTCTCTTTAATCATTTTTAGGCCAAAAGACTCTCTTTTGTACAACCTAAACTCGGACCAACTCTGTTCCTCTAGGAACTTGTTCCCAGTCAGCCTGTTCCCCCTGAACAGTTGACTTCTCCCTTGACTTCACTCGAAGTCTTTTCTATTTCTCTCTTCTCCTTCTCTTTCTCTTTTTCTCTCAAGAATGATTACAGATTTTGATTCTCTCAACCCAATCTATAATACATTAATGTCTAAGAAGAAGAAAAACCGAGCAAACTTTCACTAAGAATATTACATAAAAATTCAGAAAGTTATCCTAAGAGATCCGTTACAAACATCTATTTGTAGAGACCTATTTACTCGAATTCTTCTCCACGATCTTCTCCATGTTCTTCTCCATGCATGAACACACGTACTCCTAGCCACTTCTCCATTTTGTCCGTTGTAATCTTTCCGTTGGCAGTTGAGTTAGTTGGGCTTCCACGATCTTCTCCATGATCTCAACCACTTTTCCATGATCACACGCCTTACATATAGCTAGGTTGTTGTGGTTCCTAAATTCTAGGAACTAACTCAACGTTCACTTTGTTGGCGCGATTGCTTAGGTTAATGTTTGGCGGCTCCTTATTTCTAGGAAAATACCAATGCTGCGCATACATCTCACTAAACAAAATATTATGGAATCTTCATATATTTCATTTGTTATAACCATAATATAAATCGGATAACACAAATAAATAATAAATAATTTTAAACTTGATTAAACACTTAATCAAACATTCATGAAGTATTTATCATTTTATTTGTGAACCTTAAGAACATTTAACAGTAATAAAACTAGACAAATAAAATAAACAAAACAAAAACAAACTAGAGAACTATAACTAAGACATAAACAAATTACTTCTAACAAGGAAACAAAAAACCGAATTAAACTAACAAAATGTAAACATTAATTATATGTCATTATCAAAATAGTGAAATAACAATATTCCCCCTTTTTGATTATGACAATTAATTAAAATTTTTTTTAAGGTTTTTGATTTTGTTTTGGAAAAGCAACTCTAAAATAAACTAACCTAGTGTTAACAACTCTACAGACTGGGAACAGGAGCAACATAGGTAGGAACAGAGACAAGCAGAATATACAAGGAACTATGATAAAAATTTTGTTTTTGTGTGCAGACACTATCTCTTCCCCCTTTGTCATTATCAAAACCAAATATTGTACCTGCAGCACTAGAGAGTCAACAGTCTAGGCACCAAGCAAGTTGCTCAAACAGATATCTCATAATATTAGCCATACAAACACACAAGCAGACTAGGCAAGCAGAAAGAAGCATTAGGGACAGCAAGAATCAATCAATATGCAGAGTAATGAGAAAGAAAATGAAGAAAGCAAAGAAAGTATTAAAGGTACTTCATATGTCTCAGAAAGACATAAGAAGTAGAATCCAAAAGAGTGTTTAATAATTACAACCCCAAAAAAAAAATTGTTCAAAATAGCCAAAGATAAGAGAAGTTAGGATTTGGTTCGTTTGAAGAGAGAGGAGACCACCGAATCTATCTTGGAAAGCACACCATCCACCTTGTTCCTGATCCCAATATTAGCATTCTTGAGTGCTAGTTGATCCTGCTGCTGAGAGTCCAGAATGTGAATGGTAGCTTCAATTGCATTGATCTTGGTGTGTAGGAGGGTCAAAGAATCCTGAATCTCCCGGAGCATCTTGTTAAGTCCAGTTGTAGAAAGTAAAGGGAAATCCACGACAGTAGAAGGAACATGATCAGAATCTAGGTGAATAAAGATAGTTTCACCTTGATCTGTTCTTCTGGAACTTGGACCCAGCCAACCTTTGGCTTTTTCTGACAGACCCACTGGAACCCCTTCTTCATCCAACTTTCTTTTACCCCCACCTCAACCTTAACCGGAGTTTCTTCTCTCTCACACTCAAGCTTCCCATTCACCAACCTCAAACTTAGTCTAGATGAAGTTTCTTTTGTAAGATAATTTTCTGGCTCAAGAGAAAAGGAGGGGCTGGAAGGGAGTTTAACCTTGCATTGTTTGAAGACATAGGACAGAAGATTACCATAACCCACTTTGGTGTTGTGGGTAATGCAGTGAGAGAGATGGGCAATTATCATTGAGGGAAGGTTGATTTGGATGTTTTCAGCAAGACAATACATAATGGAAAGATCCATTAGGCTTGCCTGGGTTCTTTTGGAGAGCGAGGTAAAATAAAACGCCAAACCAACTGAAACAGCAGCTTATGAAAGGAGACAACTCCTTTTGATCTAAAGATAAAGCATTAGAATGGCGTTAAAGAAGGAAGAATTTTGGCATTATGACTCCATTTATGTTTAACTTAGCCCTACCCTTAATGTAATCCTTATAACCCTCATTGGAATATCAAACCAGTCCCCAAGTTTCTTCTCAGTGATTGTAACAACTGACCCATTAACAAGCAACACACACACACACCCTCTGTTATTGCAAACCCAGAACAAAATTCTTTCATCTCCTTTTCATAAAGACCCTCATCTATGCTAACAATTTTCAACCACTTCTGAAATTTTAAAATTTTCAACAACTCATTCCATTTAGACTTTTTGCACCATGCAATGTCTACACAAAAGCCCACAAAAATTGTGAAGATTTTGTTTTCTTACCTCTTTTTGTAGGTACAACAAGTTCTTGTTCTTGTTCGCTTTAATTTCATGATCATCTCTTCCTTTTTAAGGGAGAGAGAAATTGGTGAAGAAGATGCCGTTTTTGACCCAGAAGAATCTGCGTCATTCTTGGAGGATTCTTGAGCACTTTCTTCTTCACGAGATGGTGGTTTCTCTATCGGTAATTTTGCATGTGCATCAGAGGTTTGAGTTTTGGAAGACATGTTGACAGAGTTTTGTGAGGTTGAAGATGAGAATTAGGAGAGAGAGAGAGACTTGAGTTGATGTGTGAGAATAGTGAAGGGTCAGTGATTTGATGTGTTAGGTTTATAAAGTAATCATGATGCCGTGTGAAAGAAGTGGAGGTTGGTTTAATGAAGCGGTTTATGGGTTTTCGGAAGGCAATTAATGAAGTTACTCCTCTTAACTCTAGATTAATTGAACGCTTAATTTTGGGCATAATTCAGAGTGATGTGTTTAATTTTTGGACGGAAGGTGTGAAAAGAAAAAGAAACAAGGAAATTTTGAAAAAAATTTACTCTTGCATATGATAAAATTTGTGTCCATAATATCAAACTACAAGCATACCAAATATGTGTAAGGACACTAAGGGTAATATTCAGAGACATATGTGAGTCCTTATACTTGACCCTAGGTGTATGAAAATTAATTCATGAAGATTGCAGTACATACTTAGTAAGAAACAATTGGGGGGAAACCACATCATGTGCACATTTAAACAATCTTTATCATTCCTAGTTCCAAGCGTATCTTTTCAAACCTGTCCCTAGATAGAGGTTTAGTCAATAATCAGCTATTTGATTTTCAGTAGGACAGAAATCAACTTTGACTAACCCTTTCTCTACATTGTCTTTTAGGAAATGATGTCTAATGTGAATATGCTTGACTCTAGAGGATGAACTGGATCCTTCGAAATCAAATAGCACTAGTATTGTCACAAAATATAGGAACACACTTGAATTTTATGCCAAAGTCACGTACCTGTTGCTTGATCCACAATACTTGAGAACAACATGCAGCAGCAGCCACGTATTCAGCTTCTGCTGTGGAAAGAGCAACGTGTTTTGTTTCTTTGAGCTCCAAGAAACCAAGCTTGATCCTAGGAACTGGACAATACCAGATGTGCTTTTGCGATTCACCAAGTCTCCAGCATAGTCAGCATCGGAATAGCTTACAAGATCAAAGATGTCACTTCGAGGATAGAACAAGCAAAGATCATCACTTCCTTTCAAATATCTAAGAATCCTTTTAACAGCTGTCAAATGGGATTCCTTAGGATTTGATTGGAATCTTGCACATAAACCAACACTAAAGGATATATCAGGCCTACTTGCAGTTAGATAGAGTAAGGAGCCAATCATACCTCTATAGAGTTTCTGATCTACGGACTTACCACTTTGATCCTCATCTAACCTTGTACCTGTTCCTATAGTATGGTTTGTTTTTGCTTGATCCATTCCATATTTTTTCAATAACTCTTTTACGTATTTTTGTGATGGATCATTGTTCCTCTTTCAGTTTGCTTGATTTGCAAGCCAAGAAAGAAGTTTAATTCTCCCATCATACTCATTTCAAATTCACTACGCATTAACTCAGCAAATTCTTTACAAAGAGATTCGTTAGTTGCACCAAAAATTATATCATCCACATAAATCTGAACCACTAGGATGTCTGTTCCTTTGGATCGAAGGAACAGGGTCCTATCAACTTTGCCTCTTATAAAATCATTAGAAAGTAAGAATTTTGAAAGTCTTTCATACCATGATCTAGGAGCTTGCTTAAGCCCATAAAGAGCTTTATCTAGCTTATAGACATAATTTGGAAGATCCGGGTTTTCAAAACAAGGAGGTTGTTCCACATAGACGTCTTCAATCAAATATCCATTTAAAAAGGCACATTTGACGTCCATCTGTACAACCTAAAACCCATGAATGATGCAAAGGCAATCAAAATTCTTATTGCCTCTATTCTTGCTACAAAGGCAAAGGTTTCATCAAAATCAATACCTTCTTGTTGATTGTACCCTTTGGCTACGAGTCTGGCTTTGTTTCTTATGACTGTTCCATGCTCGTCTAGCTTGTTCCTGAAGACCCATTTTAGTCCAATTACCTTTCGTTTTTGGCTTGGTCTCAGGTGCCAGACCTTGTTCCTTGGAACTCATTAGTTCCTCTTGCATGGCGTTTATCCAGTCAGACTCATAGGGATCATTGTGATCTCGTGGTTCTGTCATAGACAAAAAGGCATGGAAAGCACAAAATTTTTCAGTTGGGATCTCGTTTGAGTTCCTTTTTCAATATCACTTACTATTAAATCCAATGGATGGGATTTTAAGTGTTTCCACGTGCTTGGTTCAATTCTTCTTGTCTCTGCTCCTCCAGTTTGAGGAGCTTCATTCGTCTCGTCTTCTGGATGAATTTCTGGTGCCTGTTCCTCCTGTATAACAGGATCAGGAACAGCTATCTCTTCTTCAGAAATATGCTTTTTGGTTCCTGCAGGTGTTAGTTCCTCATCAATGTTTACTGACTCCTCAATACGAGTCAGTCCTATTTCAAAGTCATTTTCATGACTTGGTTCCTGCAGAGAGTTAGTTTCATCGAAAATGACATGGATACTTTCCTCAACACACATTGTTCGTTTGTTGTAAACTCTATATGCCTTACTACTTAAAGCATATCCAATAAAAACAGCCTCATCGCTTCTAGCATCAAACTTTCCTAAATTGTCTTTACCATTATGTACAAAGCATTTACAACCAAAGACTCTAAAGTATGAGATATTGGGTTTTCTTCCTTTAAGTAGCTCATAAAGGGTCTTTAAGATAATAGGTCTTAGCATGACTCTATTGATAATTAGCATGCCGTATTCACTGCTTCGCCAGAAATTCTTTGGAAGATTGCTTGCTATCATCGTTCTTGCCATGTCCTCCAAAGTGCGATTCTTCCGTTCTACCACGCCATTTTGTTGTGGGGTTCTAGGAGCTGAGAAGTTGTGATCGAGACCTTCATGCCTGCAAAACTCATCAAATTTTGAGTTTTCAAACTCCTACCATGATCAGAACGCAAGTGCTTAATCTTAAAACCACTTATTCTTTGAGTTCTTTTAGCAAAGTTAACAAATTCGTCAAATGTTTCATCTTTGCTATGAAGAAAAATAACCCAAGTGTACTTGAAAAATCATCAACTATTACAAGTACATATCTCTTACCAGATCGACTTTGGATTCGAACAGGGCCACACAAGTCCATATGAATCAATTCAAGGGGACTTTGTGAGCTTACCATTTTCTTTGACTTAAACGAGGATCTAACTTGTTTACCTTTTGCACAGGGTCCACAAACTTCATGGTTTGAGACTTTGATAGTTGGTAATCCAATCACCAAGTCCTTACCACTTAGTTTCGGAGTAATGTCATGCTTGCATGACCACATCTTTTATGCCAAAGAAGTGGTTCATCATCAACGGCACTTAAACATGTTAGAGTTTCCTAGGAACAAGGTTGAGATCAACAACATAGGTGTTCCCTTTCCTTGTTCCTTCTAGAATTTTGGTACCTGTTCCTGTATTGCTTACTATACAATGTTCATCAGTAAAATTTACACTGTTCCCTTTGTCGCAAAATTGAGAAATACTAAGCAGATTATGTTTTAAACCCTCGACCAAAAATACATTGTCTATGGAATGTGACTTAGATTTCCTACCTTCCCATTGCAACTATGTTACCGGTAAGATTCTCCAAAGGTCACAGTTCCTCCATCATAGGCTGAAAGCGAGAGGAATTTCTCTTTATCTCCTGTCATGTGTTTAGAACAACCGCTGTCGAGGTACCACAGGTTGTTCCCCCTCACTTTAGCCTGCATCAAAGCAATCAGCAGTGGTAGGAACCCAGTTTGACTTGGGTTCCTCTGTTGGGCTAATATTTCTCTTAGCTTTCCAAACTTGTTTGATTAAGTGGGTATTCATTTCAATATGTTCTTCTCTGGAGGAACAGTCAGACACTAAGTGTCCACTGTTCCCACAGTAAGAGCATATTCGGCTGCTTGGAAGATCAACATATTTTTTCATTTTGTTTTTCTTTTTGTGATTGAAACCTAGCCCACTTCTTCCTTCATTTTTATATTTTTGTATCCAACTTGCTGGATCAGGAAGAGTCGTTCTTGAAGCTTCCATTTTCTCTTTAAGTACAAGATATTTACTCAAAACTTTTTCATGTTCGAATTTTAATTTTTCGAACTCGGATCTTGTATTTATAGAGGAACTGGTTCCTTCAGGAACAAATAGTTTCAATTCAGCCATTTCCATATTCAAGAAGTAATTTCATTTTTAGCATTTTCAAAAGCTTCTCGAATACGTCGGTTTTCATCAAAGACTTCAAAGAATCTTTCTTCAATGTTTGCATTCACTGTTTTAAACCAATTTGAATGTCCTTTGGTGACTTCCAAGGCTTTTTCTAAATTTTCTTCTCTAACACAAATTGCCTTGTAGTCATCTAAGGTTTCCAAAAGTAGTTTTATTAGTTGATTCTTTGAAAGTTCTTTTAACTTCTTCTATAACATTTATGCGTACCTTGTTGTCTGGCAAGTCTTCTTCTTCGTCTGTTTTTGCCATGAGACATAAGTGTGCTGTCTCCTCTTCTGGTTGTTCCTGCTCCTCGTCTGAGTCGGATTCTCCCCAGGCAGCTACCATGGCCCTTCTCATATCAACTTTTGAGAAAGGTTTTTGTTGTTCCTTTCCCTTCTCCTTGTACTTGCCTTTGCCTTTTTCATTTTCCCAGAGAGGGCATTCTTTTATGAAGTGATCCGGACTTCCACACTTGTGACAGCTTAACTTTCCAGGCTTTTTCATGTTCTTCCCTTTGTAGTTCTTGTTGAAGAACTTTTTGAATCTTTTCACGATCAGTGCTGTTCTTCATCATCAGTATCTGAATCCTCCAGATCATCGGACTTGAGAGCCAAGGCCTTAGGTCTATTAGAGTCAACTTCATGAGTTCCTAGATGGATTTCATGAGTTAACAAGGAACCGGAAAGTTGCTCGATATTGAATGTGGTGAAATCTTTAGTTTCGAGCAAGGCAGTGACCTTTGCCATCCATTTTTCATCCTGAGGAAGACTTCGTAGAACTTTACGTACTTGTTCCTCGGGGGAGATGATCTTTCCTAGAGATTCAAGCTCATTTATGATGTTGGAGAATCTTGTGAGCATCTCTTGAACAGACTCCTTAGGTTTCATTTGAAATAGCTCATATTTGTGCATGAGCATGTCAATCTTCGATCGCTTGACTTCGCTTGTTCCTTCATGAGTAACTTGAAGAAGTTCCCACATTTGCTTGGCTGACTTGCATCCCATGATTCGATTGTGTTCATGGGGACCAAGACCACAGTGAAGAATTTTCTTTGCCAAGTTGTTCATCTCCATTTTGTCGAAGTTCGCTTTATCAAATTTGGAGAGAGGCTTAGGGATGTCTTCACCTTTTTCATTTTTCTTCGTGACTTCGAAGTCACCAATCTCTATTACTCTCCAAACTTGATAGTTTTCGGCCTTCATGAAGATTTCCATACGATTCTTCCAGTATGGGTAATACTTGCCATTAAACATGGGTGGACGCTGAGTTGAGTAACCTTCTTCCAATCTTTCTCCTGATGTGATATTCGTTTCCAGGAACTAGCTCCTCAGTGTTAACTGATTTTGGAGGAACTAGGCTCTGATACCAATTGTTAGTCTTGGACGAACACTTAAGCAACTACAAGAGGGGGGGTGAATTGTAGTTGGAGAGATTTTCAAACTTTTTGCGGAAATAAAAGAATGAATAAGTAAGAAGGAACTAATTGCAGAATAAAGAAAGAACTAGGAACACGGATTTTTACAAGGAAAACTTCCTAGGCCCAATAGGAAGAAAAACCTTGACCACTAGGGATTTTGACTCAATTCTCTTTAATCACTTTTAGGCCAAAAGACTCTCTTTTGTACAACCTAAACTCGGACCAACTCTGTTCCTCTAGGAACTTGTTCCCAGTCAGCCTGTTCCCCTGAACAGTTGACTTCTCCCTTGACTTCACTCGAAGTCTTTTCTTTTCTCTCTTCTCTTTCTCTTTCTCTTTTCTCTCAAGAATGATTACAGATTTTGATTCTCTCAACCCAATCTATAATACATCAATGTCTAAGAAGAAGAAAAACCGAGCAAACTTTCACTAAGAATATTACATAAAAATTCTGAAAGTTATCTAAAATCGTTACAAACATCTATTTGTAGAGACCTATTTACTCGAATTCTTCTCCACGATCTTCTCCATGTTCTTCTCCATGAACACACGTACTCTTAGCCACTTCTCCATTTTGTCCGTTGTAATATTTCCGTTGGCAGTTGAGTTAGTTGGGCTTCCACGATCTTCTCCATGATCACACGCCTTACATATAGCTAGGTTGTTGTAGTTCCTAAATTCTAGGAACTACCTCAACGTTCACTTTGTTGGCGCGATTTCCTAGGTTAATGTTTGCGGCTCCTAATTTCTAGGTACACCAATGCTGCGCATACATCTCACTAAAAAAATATTATGGAATCTTCATATATTTATTTTATAACCATAATATAAATCGGATAACACAAATAAATAATAAATAATTTTAAACTTGATTAAACACTTAATCAAACCTTCATAAAGTATTTATAATTTTATTTGTGAACCCTAAGAATATTTAACCGTAATAAAACTAGACAAATAAAATAAACAAAACAAAAACAAACTAGAGAACTAGATTTAAGACATAAATAAATTACTTCCAACAAGGAAACTAAAAACCGAATTAAATTAATAAAATGTAAACATTAATTATATATCATTATCAAAATAGTAAAATAACATCTTTGATTTACATATGCTGCAGGTCATTCGAATACCATGTTCTGTTAACCTACCAGGATTTTTGGGGTTTTCATGGGGGTCTTTCCTTCTATTTTTTCTTGGCCTTCCAGGACCTATCTTTATTGGGGGTGGGTTCAGAGGGGAGTTGATCTTTAATGTCTATCACCAACAACAGGTGGGATTGAACCTCCATAAGACTGCAAATATATGTCCCTGGTGTAGTAGCCACAAACATAATCTTCTGCATCCTTGTGGCAGAACAAAATGCATAAAACTGCATGGCAACAAGGGATGCCAGTTAAGTCCCGCTTCTTGCAAGTGCATGACCTTGCTTGCAGATCTACAGTTAAGCAATCCATGCCATGGTTCACTTGGAAAACTGTATTGGTGGAAGGTATGGGAGTGCAGTTGGCAGCCCATTCTTTCTCTTTTTCCAACCTTGCTGTTATTCTAGGGCATAATTGTGCAGAACTAACCTCCATGGCTTGTCTATTAACAACCAATCTCTGCATCAAGGCTACCTAATGTCTTCTAATAAATATATCAAGTGTTTGGTCTGGCATTAATTATGTAGCCATTAAAAGTCTCAGATAAGTTGCTAGTAATGACATCCACTTTGGTTGTAGTATCTAAAAATGCCCTACAAAATACTTTAGGGTTGTGAGCTTTGAAATCAGTCACAACATTAGGGTTTTCTGCCTCCATTTCTGCTAAAGCTTCATTGTAATCTGCTAAAGAATATGCTTTAGCAGCCTTCCAAAACATCAGTTTCATGTCATCTCCTTTGTGTACCTTGTGCCAATGGGCAAAAATATGCCTGACACAGTGCCTATGCTCACAGTTTCAAAAGACTACCTTCACACTGCTTAGTATGGTCTATGTTGCATGAAACAAAGTGCATTGGTAAGAAACAAAGTACATACTAAGGTAAACAAATCAAATGCATAAGCAGTAATAAATAAGATGAAGCATATATACCAGATGCTCATCTGAAACAATGGTGACACCATCTCCTTCACCTAAGCTGAGAGCCTCCCTCACCTGGGTCCGGAACCACTCCCAAGAGGAGTTGTTCTCTTCTTCCACAATAGCCCATGCAACAGGGTACATCTGGTCATTTGCATCCCTGCCAACTGCTGCCATGAGTTGTCCCCCCAAGAAAGTCTTCAAAAAACAGGCATCAATGCTCAAGAATCTCCTACACCACTAGTAGAATAATTGTTAATTGCTGCGGTGATATTACTGCGGTTTTACACATATGCAGCAATATATCGCAAAAAAGAAAAGGAAAAATGTAAAATAACCATATTGCTGCGGTTTCGGCCGAAAATTGCAGCAATATGATTTCAACAGATTTTTTTTGAAATTTTTTGACCATATGACTAAATATATTGCTGCGGTTTCTGTTAGAAACCGCAACAATATATTAAAATAATATAAATAAATATTATTTGGACATATTGCTGCGGTTCCTACTAAAAACCACAACAATAAGCTTTTAATATTAATATTAAAAGAAACCATCTAGGGTTTCACTCTTCCCATCATAAGTTCTCTCAAGCCTCACGCTTATACTACCTATCTGCCTACTATCTCTCTTCCTCTTCTGCTCTTACGCTGCTTATTCTCTCTCCTCCTCTTCTTCTCTCAAGCCCACTACTGCCTCTTCTCTCTCCTCTCATAAGTTTTATCTTCTATCTTCCTCTCCTCCACTCATCTGCTCTCTTCCACCCCGGCGACCGGCGTTCATCGACAATAAAAAAGTTGATTTTGAAGAGAACCGCAACCGGCATTCATCGACAAAAACGACCGGCTTTCATCGACAAAAACGACCGGCGTTCATCGACAGCAGAAACGTGCGATTTTGTTCGGACGATCCAATGCCGGGTCCGCCGACGACGCAGATCTGGACGAGGCGCGATCCACCACCGGTTCCACCGACGACGCGCGGCAAGTCTCCGGCCATCTTACTCTCCGGCGCGAATCTTCTATCTTTTTTGGCCAATTTCAGGCTCACAGTTATTTTATTTATTTTTTTGTGTTTTTTTTTATTCTTTTTTGTTAAAAATTAATATAATATTAGGGTTTTATTCTCTTTCTTAAGGACGACTTTTTGGTATTGTGATTTTGTTTTATTGGTATATCTGGCTTTATTACTAGAAGTTTTTTTTACAAGTGTGGAAAGTAAGTAATAGATTGTCTCTTTTAATTTTTTTAGTTTGTTTTTCTTAGATTTGTAATTAATAGTGGATTGTTGTAACTATATTATAATTATATTATAAATATCAAAACATCAATGTCTACAGAAATGAATTTTTTTTTTACCTGCCTTGTATTTATTGCTGCGGTTTTGGGAAGAGACCGCAGCAATAAACCTGTATTTTTAATGTTAAAAAAATATATATTGCTGCGGTTTTGGGTAGAAACCGCAGCAATATCTTGACCTATTGTTGCGGTTAAAAACCGCAGCAATATATTAATTACCTATTGCTGCGCGGCCAAAACCGCCGCAATAGGCCACTTTTTGACCGCAGCAATAAGCATTTATTCTACTAGTGCAGCCCTCCATCCATCCTTTTCTAATCCCTTCAAAAGAAATGAACAACCTTTGAAATACTGGTGTAGCACCTCTTCCTGTAGTGAACAAGGTTATACATGTGTTAGGACTGTTGTCTTTTATAGCTTGCAAGTACCCTCCTAGCTTGAAATAATGCTCCTTCATTGAGCCATGTAACAGCCTATAGGCCTTGTACTTGAACTTGTAAGCCATAAACCTTTTAGTGACCACTCTGTAGGACCTCCTCACAGCTTCCATTATGTCTTTGGCTGGCCAATGAGGTCTTGCTTTAAAGATCTCTAAAAATTGCTTAGCAAGCCAACTGGATTTCATCTGCCTATTAGCCTCCGTATTCCTAGTGCATTTGTGCTCACCATCAATTGACTTCACCATAAAACATTCCCTCCTTGAGTCCTAGCTTCCAAACAATATGAATGGACAACCTTTTTTACACCTCACTTCAATTCTCTGCTGCCTTTTAGTATTACTTGCACAAATGTACAAGTTTCTCCCACATTGAATTGCAAAATGTGCAACTGCACTCCTGGAAGCCTCTCTGTTAGGGACCCTTTGTCCTACTTTCCAAACAAACTTTGCCCAATCTGTGTCTTCAGGCACCAACATCCCCCTACCCTTCCTTCTTCCACCACTATACTCTTCATCTTCACTATCCTCTGGTGTTTCAAGGTCATCCTCACTATCATAGTAATCACTCACACAGTCTCCCTCATTAGGTACATCATTTTCCCTAGATATGTTACTTGCACCTCCAATCCTACCCTCATCTGCCTCTTTCTGTAGTTGCTGAGCAAGCAACAACAATTTAACATTTGCTGCTTTCACCCTCCTCCTAGCAGTTTACAACTCATCATCACTACTCTCTGGATATTCACCAAACTCAACACCTTCTCCCTCTAATTCTGCAGGTTCTTGTTCCTCCTATCCCTCTAGATTTCTCAAGTCCTGCTCACCAGTTTCAGGATCATCAACCACCTCCCTTAGATCTTCTTCTTCTGAACTAGCAGTTGAAGGCTCATAACCAGGATCTGTATCATCTGAAAACTCCTGCTCTGAACCTAGTAATTCACTCAAAGTAAGTGGGCTATCTGGCCTATAGTCATACCATTGGTAATAATCATGTGGGACGGTCTCTTGGTCATATATGTACGTCTCATCAGGTATAAGAGGTGTTTGATTTGCTTTGCTAGTTTCACCAGTGTTTTTTATTGTCTTCTTAGTTGTTTTCTTGCTATTTTTTGTATTCACAGTAGGAGGGGATATATGTTTTTTTGTCTTCTTGCTGTTCTTTATTGGTGTTTTGTCAACAGTGGGTTGGGAGGGGTGATCTGTTGTGGGAGGTGGGGAGGGGTGGTCTGTTGTAGGAGGTTGGGAGGGGTGGTCTGTTGTAGGAGGTTGGGAGGGCTGGTCTGTTGTGGGAGGTGGGGTGGGCTGGTCTGATGTGGGTTTGTTTAACACAGCAGTTGGGGTGTTAATAATAGGTGTTGAAAAGGCAGGGTTATATGGGGGAGGTAGGTCTGTAGGTAAAATGAGTTGGCATTCCTTCAACCTTTGACTTGACCTAATTAGGGTCAACTTTTTGGGTGGAGTCCTTTTCCTTGCATTTGCTACTTTGGGTGGGGCCTCATCCTTTTTGGCTGTGTCATTTGCATTTGCTACTGTTGTGTCTGTGTGGATGGGTGGGAGAGGTTGGGGGATTCCATCATCTAACATTGAAGGCTTATCTACTCCATGTAATACATACAAATCAATACACTTGGTTTTCATCACAATTGCACCCATTTGAAGCGCCTCAGAGTCATTGAAAACCATCCTCAACCCATCATTTAGTGTTTTCCCAGGAATCAAGTAAAAAATCTTATCAATTGCCCTATAAGTACCACATTTCTTAGCCATATCCTCCAAAAACCACCAACACAGTTGATCAGGATCCACTGCAAATGTCCTACCAGCCCCACCAATGTACTCCATTTTCCCTCCTTTTTCCTTAAACAAACCACCATGCCAGAAACGCAAACAAACACTTTCCATGGACTACAACATTCACACAACAAGGAGAAACCAGAGCAACAATTTAATTAGAACTACATTATCATTTGGGGAGGGGGGCATGCGTAGACATCAACAAACAAAAACCCATAATTCAGACAACAATCAAAATTAAAACCCTAAATTGGTTTAGGAAACAGAACTAAAGGTCACTGAAAAGTTAAATAGACACTCCTACTTATTCAACATTAACATTAGTAAAATAAAAATTCATAATTTGGGGAGGGAGAAGATGAGCAGAGAAAACTTACTTCAAGAAGAAAAGCTCCTCAACTTCGCTATTGAAGAATCGCCTCCAATTGAATGAATGAAAAAAAAAAAAAAATTCTTGCGCACCTTCGTTAATGGTGGTAGCAGAGGAAAGAAGCTTTAGTGGGGAAGAAGACAATGAAAGTTTTAGGGGGGAAGGCGAAAATTTTGTCAACTCACCTTTTCTGAGAGTAATAAAGTCAGCACCTGCGCAAAAAAATTAAAACCTGCTGTGGGTCCCACTTTTAAAATTTTTGTTTACCTTCTCAACTACTTATAAGTTACCTAAGACTTATAGGGGAAACTAAATATAATACATGGATCCTACAAGAAATAATCAAAAGGTGGGACTTATTAAAGTAAATGGGAAATAGTTGAGCCCTTTCTGGGCAAATAATCCTTTATATTTTCCCAATGAATTTTAAAAAAACCCTAAAATTGGTCGGGTTGCGCTTCTCTTTTACAATAGTATATTGCTGCGGGTGTGGAAAGGAACCGCAACAATACTCTTACAAAATACATAGGGATATTAAAATATTGTTTTATAATATTATTTAAATATATTGCTGCGATTTTTAAAAAAACCGTAGCAATATGTCTAGTCAAAAAGTCAACTTTTTATCAAAAATTTTGCGCTGAAACCATATTGCTGCGGTTTTGGGCCAAAGCCGCATCAATATTTTTATTTTATATTTACCTAATATATTGCTGTGTATGGGTAAAATCGTAGCAATACCACCGCATCAATAATCGATTATTCTACTAGGTGAAAGAAAGTGCGTAATTGCATATGTTGAGCGTAAGCTAACAAATTGGTTTCCGAGTAGTAAACCAAAACAAACAACCGAGACTTGTTTGTCTATGCTCTTAACTGCAACTTAATAGTAATATCCCTTTAGTTTCATAGTTAGTTCGTTCATAAATCACAAAACCATAAAAAGAGTTCGAAACAACCACGAAAATCACATCAAGTGGTATCAGAGCAGGGTTCATTACAAAGGCGCTTGATGGCGCGTGCGGTGTCCAAATTGTGAGTTTTTTGGTTCTATGGAAAGCTAACATACAGGGATACATCGTGCCAAAATTTCAGCTCGATCCGATCAGTAACGAAGTCACAGAGATCTCAAACTTTGACGCAAATATCCTGTCTTTTGCGCGAAGATGGTGAGTGAATCTTCCAAGAAGTTGGAGGACGATGTTGATCTCCTAGGGAATAAGATGTTTCAGTTGGATGCTAGGCTAAATTCAATGGTTGATGCTATGAAGGAGATGCAAAAGGAACTATTGGGGTTGAGAAATAAAGCTGATGAACGTTCCTACAACTCCTATGATCGACAATCACGCAAGGATGAGGAGATGAAACTAAGTGAACTTCCAGAATTTGATGGTACTTTAGAGCCTGATGTTTATTTGGATTGGGAGAGGCGTATGAAGCGCATCTTTGATCACAAGAAGGTTAGTGATGTGACGAGTTTTTTTATGCTACCCTTAAATTCACAAAGTACGCTTCTTTATGGATTGAAAACCTGCAAGTGAGGCGAGGAAGAGAAGGGAAGGAATCCATCTCTACTTGGTCAGATTTGAAACTTAAACTAAGGAAACGTTTTGTTCCACGTACTTATAAGCAAGATTTGTTTGTAAATTAAGTTTAATTCTTTGCAACAAAATCAATTAACTGTGGCACAATATGTACAAGAATTTTAGAGGCTTTCAATGGCTTGTGACTGTAAGGACGAAGATGAGAAAAATAGTGCCAAGTTTTTGATTGGACTTAATACCCCTATTCTCATGAAACTTCAAGTTTGTCATTCTTTTGACGAGCTATGCTCATTAGCAAGCAAGGTCGAGCGCCAACAAAAGGACGCTAAGGGTAAGAGTAGTCGATTTTCGTTTGCTCCTAAATTTGAAGCAACATTGTCTTTACCAATGTTCGAGGCTTTACATAAAGGCAAGGCTATAAGTGCAACGGTGGTGGGGGATTTAAAGCCAAATCAAGGACCTTTGACTCTAGGACAGGTGATCATGAAGGGTAAACAATGTTTTTAAGTGCCAAGCGTTATTTCCCTAGGAACACTACAAGAGGGGGGGTGAATTTTAGGTGTAGAAATAAACGTAACTTTTTGCGGAAATTAAAACTTAAACGAATAAACAAGCTAGAGCAACACAAGGGATTTTTACGAGGAAAAACTTCTTGGGCCCAACAAGAAGAAACAACCTCGACCACTAGGGATTTTAAACTCAACTCTTTCACTAATTAGGCCAAACAACTTTCTTACAACCTAATTCTAACTCGAGCCACACCTTGAGTTCCTAAACTCAAGTTCCTGAGCCACTGTTCCCTTAACAGTAGTTCCTCTCAACTTCACTCGAAGTTTTCTCACTCATACAAGCTTCACTCAAAGCCTCTCTCTTACAGAACTTCACTCAAAGTTCCTTACCCCAAAAACCAAAATACAATTGATCGAAATAAGCTTAGTGGAATTAGAGTAAGAAAGCAAAGAACAAATGGCTGTTATGAGCGAATGAAGGCACTGACACTTAATTAGTTAAACTCACTTAATAACTTAGTCAGACACACTTTGGAACTCATTTAGACTTCAATATTTATAGTGATAATCACAAAGAACGTGGGAGTAAAACTCGATTACATGTTAAGTCCATTAACCCATGATGTTCCTTCCCCTAAGGAACACGTTTCTCATCATGTCCCATGATCCCATGATCTTAATATGAATGTGGATATATTTTAGCCACTACTCCTAAGTAATAGGAGTTCCTTGAGCTTTATCCGAAAATCAGTTTTATAAAAACAACTTTTATCTTTTAAAGCTGAATTTTTAATCTTTAAGAAAATAATATCTTTTAAACAAATTCTTTATAAAACCAGATAATTATTTTCTTTATCTTTTCCGAAAAACAAAATCTTTTTCTTAAACAGATTTTCTTTTCAAAACTGATTTTATCATTTGAAAATAGTTAAAACTAATTTCCTATAATTTAGGCATGACTTACTCAATTTCACAATTGTACTGTTATACTTTTCCACGCCTAAGTCTAGTTCCTTTAATAAACTAAGTTCCGTTAACTGATTCGTTTAGTGCCACTTACTTTGTTCCTTAGAAAGGAACAAACTCTCATTCCTCAAATAAAGCTACCACTGTTCCTTACCATTCTTACTTGGTTCCTTTACATTGGAACTAGAAAATAAACGCCTAGCTTCTATTTCTCTTGATCCAATGCTTGCTCCAGTATCAACTTATAGAAACTTCTTTACTTAGCCTTTGAAATCCTCTCTTGACTTCTTCCTTGACTTCGTATTCTCCCAGTTCCTTTCATTGATACCTTAAACATCATACACTTAAATAACTCATTAGTTCACTACTTAGTTTGCATTATTGTTTCTTTGTCATCATCAAAACTAGGGTTCAACATTTTCCCCCTTTTTGATGATGACAACAAAGGTGCAAACTAAGGCAATAACAAATAATATAAGTGAATGAAATGATAAAATAATAAAGAAGAAAATGAAAAATAAAACACAATTATGTAAGTAACTGAATTTTGATTTTTCATTTACCTTTATTCACCTTAATGATCCTTATGTATACAATTTTGATTTTTCATTTACCTTATTTTTAAATTTTTAATTTTTCAATTTATGTATATGTCCAGTTTGTTCCTTAAATCATTTTCCCCCTTTGTCATCCTCAAAAAGAATAGACTCTGCATGTATTGATGAATTGAGTTAACACCTTAAGACCATAGCAAGCACCATTAGTGGTTAAGTTAGAATTCAAAGAGTAAACTTGCTCAAACATCAATCACATAATACTAGCCATTCCAAGGAAGAAATTATGCAAAACATTTGAAACACAGACATAATAGCAAAAGTCATTGTTTATATATAGCACGTGTTCCATAACAACAAACAAAGAAAGAAAAGAAAAAGGTTTAAACAAAGTTGTGTTCCTTGAAAAGGAAACAGGAACAACAAAAAAAAAACTAAGAAAGGGAAGGGGAATGGTGTTCCTCTACAACCTCTTCTTCCACCACATCCTCTAGTTTCTTCATCACCACCCCATGGTTGAGTCCAACTTGTTCCTTCAACTCCTCCAAACAGGGCCATAGAGTCCATCTTCTTTTGTTGCGCAACACGTATCACTTGTCTTCATAAGACTCATCATTTATCAGTTTTAGCATCCAAAGTCCAGTGAAGATGATTATAAAATTTATCATGTGTTGAGCAGGAAGACAAACATCATTTACCCAGTACATCATCCGGAGATTCTGTTCCTTACCCTTGGAACTGAGGCAGAGGTGGATTTTGTGAAGGAACTGGAGGGGTGAGTGGAAGGCTCATCTGTTCCAGGAATGGAAACAGAAGGTGAAGGGTGATAAATTGGAGGAAGAAATGGTGGTGTTGGTGGAAGAGTTGTGGAGGTGGAAGCAAAGGGATTAGGTCCTTTTATTTCATCCTTCAACCTGCTCAAAATGAAGGAACAGAGAAGGATGAGGGAGAAATGGAGGCAGTTTTGTGAAAGGAACAGAGAGTTTGGAGATGGTGGTGGAGTGGTTCCTTGAGAGTGAGGGTTCCTGTTCCTCAACATCCGAAAGGACTAAAGGAGAGTCCTTGTTGGA
This sequence comes from Beta vulgaris subsp. vulgaris, assembly GCF_026745355.1. Taxonomy (NCBI): domain Eukaryota; kingdom Viridiplantae; phylum Streptophyta; class Magnoliopsida; order Caryophyllales; family Amaranthaceae; genus Beta; species Beta vulgaris. The sequence goes on along the minus strand of NC_079205.1, from coordinate 23,226,543 downwards.
AGGAACAGAAACAGTGGAGCAATTTTAACGATTGCTCTTCCTCACCTCTGAGGAACAGAACTTTAGGCTTGTAGAATGTGTTTGCGCCTCTTGGTTTTGGTTCCTCCGGCTTAGGAACAGGTTCCTCCAAGATAACATCATTATCTTCTTCAATCAGTTAGGCAGTTTTCTTTTACTTGAGGAACTGGAGCTATTCTCCCTTGAAGTGAGTACTCCTTCTTGGACAGACAGACCAATCCATTTAGAGTCTTCTCATTCAAATGTTCCCTTGTTTACTCCTAATGTAGGTCCAACCAGTAAGTCTTACTTCAAAGTGATGAAGTAGAGAAGTTATCAAGCACCGTACCAATCACACAATTGTTTTCAATACAGTGAGTAAGATGTTGAATGAAGAGGGAAGGGAAGTTGATTTGAATGTGGTGGTCCAAGCAAAACATATAACACATATCTAAGAGACCCACTTCATTCCTCTTTTCAGTTCGAGGAATGAGTGCTCTCCATACCAAGTTAAATAGTACTTTGTGAAGGGTAGAGAGTAGGTTATGGTTTAGTTTGTTTTGACCAGCAGTTCCTCCAAAATATTCTACAATTTTGTCTGAGGAAAATTCGGAAAAGAAACAGTTCCTTTCCGTTTAAAATACAAATCAGTTCCTTTGCAAGGAACTTCCCAAACTTTGCCCAATGTGGCTTGATTAAACTTAATTTTCTTTCCTCTAACCTCAGTTGTGCAAAGACATTAGTGTATTAAAAATTTGCACAAAATTCATCCATGCTAAAGGAACAAGCTTGTTAAAGGCGAATTCAAACAAGAATTCCATGCCTGTTCCTTTAGAATGGAGTTAATTCTGAAATTCTACTTTATTTGCCCATTCTAAATCACACAAAAACCCAAACATACCTAGATTCACTTCGTTCGACCCTTTCTTGGAAGATGAAGAAACAGTTCCTTTGGAAGGAACAGTGATTTCTTCTTCTTCCCCCTGAGTTGTTCCGGGGTTTCTTCTTCATCATCTTCCCCAATTAACTTTCTTCTACGCATACTCCTTCTGGAGATTCTAATTGTTGTTCTCTATGGGGTTTCTTGAATTGGTCGGTTTCAAGGGTTTTGGTTGGAGATGGAAATTTTCCATTTTTGAAGTGTGGTAGTTTTTGATGTTGGAAAAGGAGATTGTGTGAGTTTTTGCCATGATTTGAGAAGATTTAGGTTTTTATGGAGTATCAAGAGGTGTGATGAATTTTCGGCTATGGTGAAGATGAAGAGTTGGAGGAACACGGTTTCTATTAATGATGAATTGAAGGAGGGAGTTTTGCATGTAATAGTGTTTATGACACGCGGGAAAAAATAAAACAAATAAAAATAAAAAAAGAAAAAGAAAACGAAAAGATGATAAATAAGAATCAAGATTTAATTAAATCTGATTCCTTTTATTTTGGGATTTTTCGGATTTTTCGGATTTTTATGAGTTTTAATTTTTGAAAGAAAATAAATGCTAAGGAACTTGTGCTATAGGAACAACTAATGCTACATATCAATGTCCTTCATATCATGCATGTTTCTTACCTTAGGAACAGTAAGGGGAGTATTATGTGACATTTGTGAGTTGTTTAATTCTTTGAATTCATGTTTATGTTTTGAACATTCCAATTTGCAATGGTCTTAGGCAATTAAACACAATTATTTTAGCACACAAAGTCACTCAAATTGATTCAAACATGGGGGAATGACATAGGAACAATCACTTAATTATTTTATTAACCCTAACTCAAGCCTTAATTTTTCATATCTATCCTTTGCAAAGGCTTAGTTAGAATTCAGCAATCTGATTCTCAGTTTGACAAAACTCAAGTTTAATCAAACCTTTTTCAACATTTTCTCTTAAAAAGTGATGTCTGATATGTATATGCTTTACTCTAGAATGATGCACTGGATCTTTAGAAATACTATAGCACTTGTATTTCACAATAAATAGGAACACAATTAAAGTTTATTCCATAGTCACTAAGTTGTTGTTTTATCCAAAGCATTTGAGAGCAACATGCAGCAGCTGCTACATATTCTGCTTCAGCAGTGGATAAAGCAACTGTGTTTTGTTTCTTGGTACTCCAAGAAACTAAACTATGACTAAGGAATTGTGCCATACCTGAGGTGCTTTTCCTATTTACAAGATCTCCAGCATAATCTGCATCTGCATATCCTTTTAGTCGAATGTATCACTTCTTGGATAGTAGAGTCCAAGATCATCTGTTCCTTTAAGATATCTAAGAATTCTCTTACAGCAGTAAGGTGAGACTCCTTTGGATTTGCTTGAAATCTAGCACACAAACCAACACTGAAAGCTATGTCTGGACGACTAGCAGTTAGATACAAAAGTGAACCAATCATTCCTCTATATTTTGTTTGATCAACACTTGTTCCTATGGAGTCTTCATCTAATCTAGTTGAAGTTCCCATAGGAGTGTGATTTATCTTTGAATTTTCGAGGCCATATTTCTTTAATAGTTCCTTTATGTATTTTTGTTGGTGAACAATTATTCCCTTTTCAGTTTGTTTGATTTGTATCCAAGAAAGAAATTTAACTCACCCATCATACTCATTTCAAATTCATTACTCATGAGACTTGAGAATTCTTTGCACAATGTTTCATTAGTAGCTCCGAATATGATGTCATCAACATATATTTGAACAAGCAAAATGTCAGTTCCTTTAGATTTTAGGAACAAGGTTTTATCAACCTTTCCTCTTTTAAAATTGTTTTCTAAAAGGAACTTTGATAATCTCTCATACCATGATCTAGGTGCTTGTTTTAACCCATAAAGAGCTTTATCAAGCTTGTAGACATGATTTGGGAGATTATTATTTTCAAAGCCAGGGGGTTGTTCAACATATACATCTTCGTTTAGATAGCCATTTAAAAATGCACACTTAACATCCATTTGATATAGTTTAAATCCCATGTAAGCAGCAAATGCAATTAAAATTCTAATGGCTTCTAATCTAGCTACAGGAGCAAAGGTTTCTTCATAATCTATTCCTTCTTGTTGATTATAACCTTTTACTACAAGTCTAGCTTTGTTTCTTACAATGGTTCCATATTCATCTAGTTTGTTTCTAAACACCCATTTTAAGCCAATTACTTTTTGTTGTTTAGATGAGGGAACTAGATGCCATACCTTGTTTCTTTCAAACTCATTTAATTCAGCTTGCATTGCAGTAATCCAATCAGAGTCAGTTAAGGCTTCTTCATGATTTCTTGGTTCCATCATTGATAGGAACGCATGAAATGCACAAAAGTTCCTTAACTGAGATCTAGTTTGCGTACCTTTGGATATGTCGCTGATTATGAGTTCCATGGATGTGACTTTTGTTGTCTCCAAGGTTTTGGTTGAAACTCTCTTATAGGAACATGTTGTTCCTCATGAGTTCCTTGAGTAGATGAGGAACTCTGTCAGTTGTTCCTCTGTTAGCCTCGGTGGACTCAGTTCCTTCATTTTGAGGAACAATGAACATCATTGATGTCTTTTTTCAAATTCCTCGTTCCTTTCCTCTTTCACTTCTTCTTCTTCTTGTGAATCTGCTTCTTTCACTTGGTTGTATAACCCATCTCATAGTCATCAACCTGTATTCTTGGATTATATTTGTCAGATTCATCAAAGATTACGTGAATGCTTTCTTCAACACACATAGTTCTCTTGTTATATACTCTATAAGCTTTACTATGTGAGGAGTATCCTAAAAATATTGCTTCATCACTCCTTGCATCAAATTTTCCAAGATTATCTTTTCCATTATTATGCACATAACATTTGCAGCCAAATGTTCTAAAATAGGTGATATTTGGTTTCTTTCCAAATAAAGTTCATAAGGAGTTTTATTAATGATAGGTCTCATCATGGCACGATTAATTATGTGACAAGCAGTATTAACAGCTTCAGCCCAAAAGTTCCTTGGAAGTTCACTAGCAATTAACATGGTTCTAGACATTTCCTCCAAAGTTCTATTTTTCCTTTCTACAACACCATTTTGTTGTGGTGTTCTAGGGGAGAAAAATTATGATCTAGGCCATTATCTCTGCTTAAGTCATCAAATTTATAATTTTCGAATTCTTTGCCATGATCTGATCTAATGTGCATTATTTTATGACCACTTAAGTTTTGAACTCTTTTAGCAAAGACAAGGAACTCATCATAAGTTTCATCTTTACTAGTGAGAAAAATAACCCAAGTATACCTAGAGTAGTCATCTACAATCACAAGTACATACCTCTTTCCACTTCTGCTTTGAATTCTCATGGGTCCACATAAGTCCATATGAATTAATTCTAATGGTTTAGTGGTACTTACAATCGTTTTAGATTTGAAAGAGGATCTTACTTGCTTACCTCGTGCACATGCATCACAAACTTGATCAATATGAAATTTTATGGATGGTAATCCTAAAACAAGTCTTTTGATCTAAGTTTCTCAAGTAATGAAAAGCTAGCATGTCCTAGACGCTTGTGCCAAAGAAGTGAATCATCTTCAATAACACTAAGACAAGTTAAATTGATTTGAGGAACAAGGTCTAGATCCACAATGTATGTGTTCCCTTTCCTTGTTCCTTCCAAGATAACCTTCTTAGTTTTAATGTTGATGATCAAGCATTTTTCTTTATCAAATTTTACAGTATTTCCTTGTCACAGAATTGAGAAATGCTTAATAATTATGTTTTAGACCTTCAACTAAAAATACATTTTCAATGGAGTGTAGTGGTGACTTACCAACCTTACCCATGGCAACTATGTTACCTTTCTTATTATCACCAAATGTTACACTTCCACCTTCATAGGTTGTGAGTGAGAGAAACTTGTTTTGTCTCCTGTCATGTGCTTGGAACAACCACTTCGAGATACCATGTGTTGTTCCCCCTCACTCCAACCTGCAAAAATCAACTAGGTGTTAGTTGTAGGAACCCCATCTTTCGTGGGTTCCTGTTCTTGACTAGGATTTGTTTTGACAACCCATTTTTTCTTACTTATTGTCACATTTTTCCCAATCATCTTAGATTTTAGTTGACATTGATTTATGTAATGACCTACCTTGCCACAATACATACAGAACTTATCACTAGGTAGATCAACATATTTCTTTGTCTTGTTCCTTTTCTTGTAGTTTTCAAAACCAAGACCTTCCTTCCTCTTGGTCTGTGGTTTCTCAATCCACTTAGGAACTTTCATGATTTTGCCTCTGTTCCTTGCGACAACCAGTTCCTTTTTAAGATTACAGATCTGTTCCTTTAAAATATTTTTCTCTTTATTCAATTTTCAATCTCAGATCTGTATCCTTTCAAAGGGTTGATCTTATATCAAAGGAACTCAGAACAGGGACAAACTCCTTCAAGTGTGAAATCTCTAAATTAATTAGATAATTTTCATTTTTCAAACTTTTATAACATTCTTTGATTTTAGAGTTTTTATCAAATAAATCAAAGAATCTTGTTTCAACATCTGTTCTCATTTTCTTAAGCCATTCTATGTGTTCCTTGCAAACTTTTAAGGCTTGTTCCGTTTGTTTACGTTTTTCACGTTCATCTCTACATTCAAGAATTGCATCATAAAGAAGATCATATATTTCAGCCTAGTTTTACAATCTAAGTCTGACTCAAGACCATGTTGACTTACCTCAACTTTTTCTTCATCTTCTTTTTCGTCAGTGTTTGCCATGAGGCAAAGGTTTGCTGTTTCTTCAGTTGTTGTTCCTCTTCTTCTTCCGTCTCTGAATCTCCCCAAGCAGCTATCATAGCTTTGGCACATTTCCTTAGAGAAAGGTGCTTTGATTCTTTGTTCCTTTCAGCAAAGCGTTCCTTGTTCCTTTCTTTGGTTTTGTCATTTTCCCAAAGAGGACATTCCTTGATGAAGTGATCTGTACTACCACATTTATGACAAGCAGCTTTGTTAGAAAATTTCTTAGTTTTACCTTTGAAGTTTCCATTCTTCATGTTCCTGTACATCTTTCGAAATTTTGAACCATGAGGGCTGCTTCTTCTTCTTCAATCCGAATCATCTTCATCATCTGCTTTGAGAGCAATTGATTTTGATTTGGAGCTTTCACCATATCAGTATCAAGGTGAAGCTCATGAGTCATAAGTGACCCTGCCAGCTGTTCTAAGTTGAACTTAGTGAAGTCTTTTGTTTCTTGAAGAGAGTGACTTTAGCCATCCATCTGTCCTTAGGAAGACTCCTAAGAACCTTTCGAACCTGTTCCTCAGATGAAATAAACTTTCCAAGAGAAGCCAACTCATTAATAATGTTAGTAAAACGAGTAAACATGTCTCGGATGCTTTCTTTAGATTTCATGCAGAACAGTTCATATTGATTCATAAGTAAATCAATTTTCGATCTTTTAACTTCATTAGTTCCTTCATGGGTTACTTCTAGTAAATCCCATATTTGCTTTGCGGATTTGCATCCCATGATCCTATTATGTTCATGGGGTCCAAGTCCACAATGCAACAGTTTAATAGCCATGGCATTTACTTCCATTTTTTCAAAATCAGATTTGTCATAATCAGAGAGGGTTTTAGAGTTACCTCATTTTTGTCATTTGTAGTTGTGACTTCGAAATCACCAACTTCAATGACTCTCCATACCTGATAGTTTTCTTGATGAATATCTCCATGCGGTTCTTCCAATAGTTGTAGTACTTCCCATTGAACATAGGAGGCCTTTGAGTGGAATAACCTTCTTCAAGTTTCTCGGTGGTATTCATTGTTCCTTGGATCTTTTTCTCAATAGGGTTTCCTATCTTACGTGAGTTCTAGCTCTGATACCAATTGTTATTTCCTAGGAACACTACAAGAGGGGGGTGAATTGTAGGTGTAGAAATAAATGTAACTTTTTGCGGAAATTAAAACTTAAACGAATAAACAAGCTAGAGGACACAAGGGATTTTTACGAGGAAAAACTTCTTGGGCCCAACAAGAAGAAACAACCTCGACCACTAGGGATTTTAAACTCAACTCTTTCACTAATTAGGCCAAACAACTTTTTACAACCTAATTCTAACTCGAGCCACACCTTGAGTTCCTAAACTCAAGTTCCTGAGCCACTGTTCCCTTAACAGATAGTTCCTCTCAACTTCACTCGAAGTTTTCTCACTCATACAAGCTTCACTCAAAGCCTTCTCTTACAGAACTTCACTCAAAGTTCCCTTACCCCAAAAACCAAAATACAATTGATCGAAATAAGCTTAGTGGAATTAGAGTAAGAAAGCAAAGAACAAATGGCTATTATGAGAGAATGAAGGCACTGACACTTAATTAGTTAAACTCACTTAATTACTTAGTCAGACACACTTTGGAACTCATTAAACTTCAATATTTATAGTGATAATTACAAAGAACGTGGGAGTAAAAACTGATTACATGTTAAGTCCATTAACCCATGATGTTCCTTCCCCAAGGAACACGTTTCTCATCATGTCCCATGATCCCATGATCTTAATATGAACGTGGATATATTTTAGCCACTACTCCTAAGTAATAGGAGTTCCTTGAGCTTTATCCGAAAATCAGTTTTATAAAAACAGCTTTTTCTTTAAAACTGAATTTTTAATCTTTAAGAAAATAATATCTTTTAAACAAATTCTTTATAAAACCGGATAATTATTTTCTTTATTTTTCCGAAAAACAAAATCTTTTTCTTAAACAGATTTTCTTTTAAAACTGATTTTATCATTTGAAATAGATAAAACTAATTTCCTATAATTTAGGCATGACTTACTCAATTCACAATTGTACCGTTATACTTTGCACGCCTAAGTCTAGTTCCTTTATAAACTAAGTTCCTTTAACAGATTCGTTTAGTGCCACTTAGTTTGTTCCTTAAAAGGAACAAACTCATTCTCAAATAAACTGCCACTATTCCTTACCATTCTTACTTTGTTCTTTAATTGGAACTAGAAAATAAAACGCCTAGCTTCTATTCCTCTTGATCCAATGCTTGCTCCAGTATCAACTTAAAGAAACTTCTTTACTTAGCCTTTGAAATCCTCTCTTGACTTCCTCCTTGACTTCGTATTCTCCCAGTTCCTTTCATTGATACCTTAAACATCATACACTTAAATAACTCATTAGTTCACTACTTAGTTTGCATTATTGTTTCTTTGTCATCATCAAAACTACGGTTCAACACCAAGGACATGGACACATAGCTCGACAATGTCCGAAAATGGTTCTTGTTTCGGTGGAGGAGCATCATGCACTTTTAATGGAGCAGCAAGAGGAGGAAACTAGGTTGTTGGCTGGTAACAAGGCTTCTATTGATTTTGAGGAGATGGAGGCTGCCTTGTTTAGTACCAACTTGGTGCATCCGGAAGAGGAGAGGGACAAGAAGAGGAGCATGATCCTTAGGCATGCGTCGGTTGTGTAATTTGTCGAAGATGGTGAGCATGAGCAGCGCCAAAACTTATTTCAATCAAGGTGCTTGATCAACGGTAAGACGTACAATTTTATTATTGATTCGGGTTCTTGCACTAATGTTGTGGCTCAATTTGTTGCGAGTTCATTAACGATACCTGCGCAAATACACCTTAGACCTTATAAGTTGAGTTGGTTGAATGATGATGGTGGTGTGTTGGTTAATAAACGAGCATTAATAGGCTTTAGGGTAGGCACATACATGGATCATTTGTGGTTTGATGTTGTCACTATGAGTGCTTGTGATTTATTGCTTGGGCGTCCATGGCAATCAGATCGCCACGTGATACACCATGGTCGAGACAATATTTATTTGGTGGTGAAAGATGGGAAACGTTTTGGTCTCAAGCCGTTACCTCCTAAGCATAAGATGGTGCCTAATGCTGTTGAAGTTGCGTCCAAGGCAGGTGAGAGTGTCGGCCATGTATGCATAAGTTCGTGTAGGGATAAGGAGCTAGATGCCGCAAGCAACAAAAGGGAACGACGAGCTAGGTTGCTGCACCTTCGTCAAAATCCACATATAGCGAGGGACATTATGTTTGGATATCCCTTAGTGCTCAAAAACTACATTTAGATCACAAGAACGATGAACCTATGGATGAGGGGTCGTTCAAGATTGTGAAGAAACTTGGCTATGCAACATACAAAGTCCTGTTGGGCAAGGGGGGGTGCGCCACACTTGGGAGTGCTGATCTTGTGCCGTGGTTGGAAGACCATTGAGGACAAGGATTGTTTTCAAGAAGGAGAGGATGATGCATATGGAGATATGGTCATTTTCTATGAATCCTAGTTCTGTTAGGATTCTTATGTAGTTTCCTAGTTTTTTTTGGAGACTATGTATTTTAAGTGCTTTATAAGTATGTAGTGTATTTTAATTGCTTTATAAGTATTTAATTTTAGGTGTTTGAGTGACAACGGAATCCTATTATGTTTAGGAGTCTAATTCCTTTGTCATTGAGTCTTGTTAGGAGTCTAAGTTAGCAAGGATATGGTAATTCTTATCTTAGGAGTGGATAAGATTTATCTTAGGCGTGGATAAGTTTTAGTTTAGGCGTGTGATTAATTATAAGATAGGATTAGCTTAGTTCTTATATTATTGTTAATTTTTATCCTAGTTTTATGCTTAGCTTTAGTCGAACATGTACCCTATATAAGGGACGTTTATTTCATTAATAAAATCAGTTTTGTTTGGAGTAAAAGAAAGTGCGTAATTGCATATGTTGAGCGTAAGCTAACAAATTGGTTTCCCGGTAGTAAACCAAAACAAACAACCGAGACTTGTTTGTCTAGGCTCTTAACCGCGACTTAAGAGTAATATGCCTTTAGTTTCATAGTTAGTTCGTTAATAAATCACAAAACCATAAAAAGAGTTCGAAACAACCACAAAAATCACATCAACTAGCAAATTGTAAATTAAAAATATTAATCAATTGAGTAAAGGAATAGATAGTGTTGTTGCCAAGGTGGATGAACCATTGTAAGGCTGGTCCAGTCAACGTCGATCCGACTCCTTTGCACATGCATGCCTCGCACATGCTACGAGGAATTGAGATGGTGATCATCCTTTGTTTGTATTGAGCGATGTAGTCATTTGGATCTATAGTGTCGTTGTACGACTTCATGGTTGGGACGGAGAACCGCTTTGGAACCTCGACCATCGCAATAAAAATAAGCAAAAGGTGAGTCAGCATAACTGTTCGGTGTCGCTTTCTCCATAAGGCGAGGAACGCCGGGAATTCTGGCGATCATGTATTTTAGCAGCTGAAGACGCTGGTGGATGGGATCGTCGGCGTGGAAACGCAGTTTCCCCTTGGCACGATCTACAATGATGTCGACGTCAGGCTCGACGTTGACGTTGCCATCCGCATCTCCATCTGAATCATCGCCGTGGGCAGGAATGTTGTGGCCGACAAGAGTCTCGAATATGCCTCCGTCCAGGCCAGGCATTTTGGAGACATCGCCTATGTTGCGATGCTTAGAGCCTTTGGACTTCTACGGAGATTTTAGGCTTTTATTCTTCATGGATGATGCGACATAGCTATTCTGCTATTCAGCCATAGCAGCCTTGACACGGTTGAGTTCGTCGATGACTTCTTAAGTGGTTACCCAATCTCCTACCATTGCCAACACAGAAAAAAGAGAAGGCACAAACGAACTAGTAGACAAAAAGAAAGCGACGATTGATGTATAGAGATCTTGCTGAAGGCCCCGCGGTGGGGTCCAAATTATTTATGCTGATTTTGTACCAAATACACAAAAGTTATTGGGTAGCCAACAACAAGAACAATATACTAATTTGATATGAAATAAATAATGAATAATACGATTATTAATAAAAGATTAAAAATGTAGACGATTGTTGATGCAGAAAACCCAAATGATGGGAAAAACCGCGGGTGATACTCATGATCAACAATCCACAATGAAGATGCCGCCGTCAATGTTGGCACTTGAGTGTAATATTTATTACACTAACTTTGTAAAGAATTAATGGCGATAGAAGGATACTAGCTATGGAGTATTGAGAATGAATAGAGGTGAGAGAGCGAGAGAGAGAGATACAATATGAGCTCACTTCTCATACTTAATATTTTTTAGGCCTTGATCATATGCCTATCACAACTGTTTATTAGAGTTATATTACTAATTTATAAGCGTTATAGAGCGTAAAGTATGCATTCTCATTGGACTCACTTCTATATATTATATATATACATATACGTGTGTGTGGGGGGGGGGGGTTGTCTATATATATATATGTGTGTGTGTGTGTGTGTGTGTGTGTGTGTGTGTGTGTGTGTAGGAATAGGATCTTGTGAAAACAACTTTTGATCTGAAAACTGAAAACAGATGATCGAGACCGTCCATCTGTAATCGGACGAATGATAGTAAATGATGATAATAAATGTTGAGGATTCATTCTCTCTCCTACTCCCTCCCACTCGAAATTCTCTCTCTTCCTCCTCTCTCACACAAAATTCTCTCTCTTCCTCCTCGCTCACACGAAATTCTCTCTCTTCCTCCTCTCTCACTGGTGTTTTTCTCTCTCATCCTACTTTCTCTGAAGCTCAATTCTATCATAGTCTATTGCTTCTCTCTCAACGGCGTTCCATCAATTGCTCGCAGCTAATTCTATCCCTTCCAATGTTTGTTCGCTGCTTCTATGATCCGAAATTTTGGTATGATTTTGTTTGTTTTTTTATGGTTCTGTTCATATTAATTTTGAAGTTCAATTATTACTCATTCTTTGACTTGCTAGATTCAGTTAAATTTTAGCTTAATTTTGTTCTAGTTATTTGAAAATTATATGTGTTTCGAATTTTTAGGCTTAATTTCTTAAATTAGGTCATATTTGAATTTTTTTAAGCAAATAAAGAAACCCTTTCATAAAATGCCTGGAAAGAAATGAAAGATGATGTCGAAGTTGAACTATTAGTTGCGGTGTTTTTTGTGATTCCTAAAATGTTAGGATTTATATTAGGAAATGTGTGCATGTGTCTGTGTTCATTTATGAATCTGTTGAGTTTGTTAGAGTTTAGTTTATTTGTAATTATGTGTTGATTTTTGTGATTTTGTTGAATTTGCGTCTTTATGAAATCTTATGGTCATATTACTTGGATGTTGTTGCTTTCTCTGATGTAAAACTGGTAATCTTTCGTTGCAATTTTAATTTTCATAATATTTCGTTTCATGTGGTATTGTCTACTTTTTACTTTTGGTGTTCTCTTGGCTATTTTTATCTTGTTCATTATGGTGTAGCATACTATGTTTTTATTAGTTTCCCAAGTATTGTTATTAGTTGCTGTTTTGAAGCTATTTGTTACCCCCTCTCACTAACATATACATGGCGAAATTCATACAACCTATTAACCCAATTGGCAAAACATTGTGTAAGACATAACGATGTAGGTTCGAAACCTACATAGGTTTAACTATAATAAAAGTTAAAATAAGTTACCCTTAAAATATCTAAAGTTTCCCTAAAAGTGGTAAAAATTACCCTTAAAATATAAAAAGTTGCCTTAAAAGTGGGAAAAGTTATAATGTTTTGAGTTTTGAGATAAAGAGTTGTTTTCAGCCGATCCTACCCCTATATATATACTCATTTTACATTTTTTCTCATTTTTTTATGCTCATCTTATGTTTTTCTCCTTTTACATTTTTGTTCATTTTACATATTTGATAATCTAATGTTTTCTACTCATTTTATACTTTGCTCATTTTTTTAACTTTTTTTTGCTCATTTTACGAAGTTTTTTCAAGTTATCCCTATGTATATACATATATATATATATATACCGGGTGATGGCTCGGGTGAATTACAATAAACAAATATGTTATTATGTATAATTTTTCGTTTTTTGTCGAGTGAGAAATTGAAAAGTAGCGTCATGACATGTTAAGAAAAAAAACACCTTAAAGGTTTGAGTTTGAATATAATAACTTGAAAGGAATTTGGGTAAGAGAATATGCCATCAATAGTCTCTTGGTAGTACAATAATAAGAGTGTTACAGATTCAAATGGTTGTTTAAGTCTTTTAAGTTAAATATTATTATTATTATAAGAGTTTATTATATTATATTTGAAACATTAGACAGCAATGTTATTTTGTATTGATGGCTAAATTCTCATCACTTTTCATTTGAAATGTCACGTGTTCGGTACCTTGTAGTTACACAATATTTTATAATTAAATAAAAAAATGAGCAAAAGTATAAAATGAGTAAAGAACATTAAATGAGCGAAAACGTAAAATGAGCAAAAAAGTGAAATGAGAAAAACGTAACATAAGCATAAATTTTTTTTGAGCAAAACCGAAAAACGAGTTAAATGTAAAATGAGAAAAAATGTTAAAAATAAGCATAAAAATGTTAAATGAGGAAAAACATTAAATCGACAAATTATAAAATGAGTAAAAATATTAATTTGTGAAATTAGCAAAATTTTCGTAATTTGAGTAATATGAACGGTTCTCACCATAAGGGTAGTTCTCATATGAACTTATATATATATATATATATATATATGTATATATATATATATATATAATGTATATATTATGACATATATTACATATATGTATACATATATGTACATATATGTATACCATTAGTTCATATATGTATACATATGTATACATATATAACAATAATATATATATACATATATATGTATGTATATATACATATAGTATGTATATATATATATATATATGTATGTATATATATATATATATGTATGATATATATATATATATTTATATATATATATATATTGTTTATATATAATAATATATCATACATAATAATATATATATATATAATATATTATATATATATGATATGATATAATATTAATTATTGTATATATGTATATATATATATGTATATATGTAATATATATATATATGTATATATGTATATATATATATATGTATATATGTATATATATATATATGTATATATGTATATATATATATATGTATATATGTATATATATATAATATATATATATATATATATATATATATATATATATATATATATATATATATATATATATATATAATATATATATATATATATATATATATATATATATATACATACATATATACATACATATATATACATACATACATACATATATATACATACATACATACATATATATACATACATACATACATATATATACATACATACATACATATATATACATACATACATACATATATATACATACATACATACATACATATATAATATATATACATACATACATACATATATCATATATATACATACATATATATATAATATATATATATATATATATATATATATATATATATATATATATATATAATAGTCCATTGTTGTCATGTTTAGAGGTTGTTATTATTCTTTAGGTGGTAAAGTCTTGAAATTTTTTTGATGTGAGGAAAAAAAAATTAGGAAATCTTTCGCTGGAGAGGGAAAATGTAGTACTCCAGTTTATGTACACCATGGAGTGCAAATTGTGTCTCCTTAAAATACGAAAAGATGAAAAATAATTTGAGAGAGAGAAAAATTGAAAACATAAAGCCCTGATTCAATTTTTGCAAACTTTAGAATAATTTGTGGCTTTAATCCATTCTTGATAACCTGCTCTTGAAGCCTGAAGTTCTAGAGAGATATGCTCTGGTTTTGTTAGGTGAGAATTTAAAACCTGTTCATTGAGGAGACTGTTGTATTGATGCATGTGGGGGAGCATTAAAATTGCACAATCCTACTTCTGTTAGGATTCTTTATGAAGTGTCCGAGTTCTGTTAGGAGACTATATATTTAATTGCTTTATAACTCTATGTTTTAGGTGTTTGAGTGATGAAGGAGTCCTATTATATTTAGGAGTCTAATTTCTTTGTCATATTGTCTTATTAGGAGTCTTTTTGTTTATCTTTTAAGATAGGCGTGTGGTTAGGTGTGAATTAGCTAGGAAATTATCTTGTTTTCGTTTATGCTTTATCTTTAAGCTTGTTAGTGCAATAGGGTTAGGACTCTTGTGCTTATATATATTTCGACTATTATCATTAATAAAAAAAAGTTGGTGTTTGTTAAAAGTTTATTGAATTTGGACGGATTTTCCATATTTGTTTTTTTATTTTTAGGGAGTGAACCTAAAATAGAAGATCCTTGATTTAAAAGAGTGAAGTTTAGATTAAGCTTAGGTGAGTTGTTTAGTGAATGAAGCTAAATCAAATCATCTAAAATCCTTCCTAATTCAAGTTTACGGTGAGTGAAGCTAAATAAAATCCATCTAAAACCCTTCCTAATTCAAGTTTAAGGTGAGTGAAACCCTAAAAGTGAATTAGAACCCTTAGTGGAGATTAACTGAGTGAATGTTATTCAAAGCTAAGCAGATTTCGTTCGCGGAATCATATCAGGTATTTATAGTGTGTGGAATCCCCGGATAGGAAACCCTTTTGGGGAGCATCGCAACACTTAGGAAAGCTGTCACCTTTTTATGGTAAAGTTGCCTCATTCTTGAAAAGCTGATGTATACCCTTTTGGTGCACAGGGCCTAGGCCGTGGGGGAAGTGTCTTCTGATATTTATTGGGTCAAGCCATGGGTCCAAACATTCAGCCCCACGCCAAGTAAGGGTATTCAAAGTAGGATATCTTATCTGATCCGATCCGAAAGTTCGGATCTCCGAAAATTTGGGATTAGAGGAATTGCGATCGGAATCCGATCCGAATTTTTCGGATATCCGAACTTTTCGGATCGGATCACCGGGTTCTCGGATCGGATACCGTATATTCGGATCGGGTCACCGGATTTTCGGATCTGGTTCGTTGACATTTTTGAAATATCCCGATCCGTATCCGATCCAAAAATCCGAATTTTTTCCGGAAACCTGATCCGAAATATCCGAAATCTTAAAATTGGATCGGATATCCGAAATTTCGGATCGGTGGATTTTAGGGTCGGATATTTCGGATCGGGTATTTTTGCACACCCCTAACGCCAAGTAATCGGAGCCGGATCCTAATCCAGGATGCGGTTGGTTGGCAGGATTGGCATGAACCTCAGGCTTCGGCCATGAATACGTTAATTCTGACTCAACCTGGGAGCCATAATAGGTCTGCTAAATAGGTGGCTCGTTCCTTTCTTAATCCGAACCCCGACCCGGGAGTGTCACACCTCGAGCTGATTGGGGGGGGGGGGTTCCCAGGCTAGACCCAAATAGTGTCTAAACCTATAAGTGGTGATCCCGACTGCCTCAGAGCATGCATGTGGAGCCCCGACCCCGAGGGCGAACCCGACCTGCGAACGCCACACCCCGATCTAGTTGGGGGGTTTAGGCTAGACCTCGAGAGTGTCCAGACCACGAAATGGTGATCCTGACTGGCCCAAACCATACGTTTGTTGCCCCTACCCTGAGGGCGAAACCTGACATGTGAGTGTCACACCCCGAGCTGGTGGAGGGGGTATCTGGACAGACCCCGGGAGTGTCTTTACCTTGAGATGGTGATCCCGACTGCCTCAGAGCACGCGTTTGTAGCCTCCACCCCGAGTGCCCTTTGCGCATCCGGGTCCAACTCGAGGAAGCTGAAAGTCCTTGTGGATGACCCCTACTCCCGGGTGCGTACGGATGACGGCTGCGAGCTCTCCGAGCGAGTCCGGAGCTCTAGTGGCCATCCCCAACCCGGATATGTCGAGTTTTGAGCATTCTGTATGAGGACTCAACTCGGGTGTCAAGGGGCCTTCGTAGAAGGACCCCGAGTTGGTCAAGGAGATGCATTGGAGTCCTTTGGCTAATGAGCATTTCTATGAGAAGCCCCGAGTGGATCAAATGAGTGCCGAGCTGATTGGTTGCTAGAGCACTTGAACCCCCATGGTCAGGCCAAGGAAGATAGGTGACAACTCGGGAGGCTAATGATCCCTGCTATGGGGACCCCGACTTGGTCGTGTGAGTGCTAAGCTGATTGATTGCTAGGACACTTGAGCCCCTTGGAATAACCGAGTGATGATGGTCCAACTCGGGGGCTAATAAGCCTTTCTATGAGGATCCCGAGTTGGTTGCGAATGTACTTTGCCATTTTTAAATATGGAGCCCTTGGATTGACGAAATGATGATGGTCCAACTCAGAGGCTAATGAGCGCTTTCCTTGAGGATCTCGAGTTGGTCAAGTGTGTTCTTAGCCATTTTTTCAGCAAAGTATGGAACCCCTTGGATTGACCAAGTGATTATGGTTCAACTCGGGGGCTAATGAGCCATTCCCTTGAGGATCTCGAGTTGGTCAAGTGTTTACTTAGCCATTTTTTAGCTAAGTATGGGGCCTCGTGGATTTACCAAGTGGTGATGGACTCGGGGAAGTTTGGAGGTCGTCAAGATTTTTGGTCAGTGATGGATGACGAATTATTGACCTCTGACCGTTGACCAAAGATCCTTGACTGTTAACTGTTTTGAAGTTGGGCCTTGAGAATAATTGGGTTGTGAACCTGGAGTGTCTCTGGGCCTCTTTCTTCTGTGGCCCCAACCTTTGGGCCCATTTAGGTGGTCCAGAGGTTGTCGTCGTGCGGAGACTGGAAGAGTAGTTATATATGGGTGGAGAGGAGATCACTTATGTACTTCCAATCATTTGTGATTTCTCTCTCTCTCCTCTTTCTCTCTCTACATTATCCTCTCTTGTTTTCTCTAGTCCCGAGTCCTTCAAGTTTCTGCATCAGTTGTGTTCCTGACTGTGACTTTCAAGAAGGTACGCTCTTCCTTAGCAATAATTCTTTTTCCGTTTTTGATTTTAGCCTAGGCTTTTAGGATGGATCTCGAGTCCGACCCCGATGTTCCCGCCTCTCCTTCTATTAGATTATCTGAAGAGATTCGCGGGGTTAATGGGTTTTTAGTTAGGACCTGGGTACCATGTGAGGACCCATCTAAGATTCTTGAGGCGGTTCCACTACCTAGTCCCTCTGATTCGCTGAGTGAGGAAGACGAGGGAGTTGTTCCTGGTCCCTTTGAAGTTTCCCTAGCCCATAAGCCGTGCAGTTCTAGTTACTTGGACGACTCCTCTCGGACAGGGTGGTTATGGTGTTCGAGGAAGTTGAGGATGAAGCCTCGACGACCTCTGGCCAAGAGTTCCCTCCCTTAGATCCTGAGGGTAGTCCTCAGTCTTACTACCCTGATGCCACCTTTTTGAAGTATATGGAAAGAAATGCCTAGTACGTTGGCAACAAATTTTGGATTTAGTACCCCTTTTTTGTCGTCCGAGCCAAGCACGTCGAATCCGTGCTGACCCCTCCTGTAGGGTGCGCCTCCGTGTACAATCAGAGCATGCATATGGGCCTTAGGTTTCCCTTGCATCCATTCATTGGAGACCTCTTGAATGGTTAGCAGCTGACACTCACCAACCTGCTACCAATAGTTGGCTGACGATAAATGGGTTCATTTCCGTTTGCGAGCTTCTCGGTGTGACCCCGACCCTGCGCTTGTAGGGCAATCTATATACTTTAATGTTGGGACTGGTTGATCTTTATGGTCTGAGGTGGTTCCGCCTTCAATGTCCGGCGGGCTATAAGGTTTTTCGCGACGCTCCTTCAAACCAAAAAGGGTTTAGACGAACGTTCTTCCACATCTACAGAAACGGTGAATGGGGGATCCCGATTCTGCCTCGCGAGGATGGGCCTAGATTGCGGCTTAACCAAACGGTCTCCGAGATGTCCTGGGAGGAAGCGATTGTGGGGATCTATCTTTCTAGGACCCTGAGAATAGTGACAGGGGGACCTTGCTTATGTACCCTCGAACTGGTTGCCCACTCGCCATGAGATGCGATACGAGATGTTCCTGGCAACTGCGGGCATAAATTGTAGCAGTGATAAGGGTAATTTCCTTTATCGAATGTGTGGATTTATTCTTTAATGCTAAAATGTTGACATTTTCTTTGTTTCAGCTCTTGCCGGACACCGACTCGACCCTGCGATGGCGGAACAATTTATCAACAGCGTTGCCCTAGTTGCAAAGCTCCTAGCTGAATTGGACGTGGAGACTATGTCCGTACCCCCGCCTCCGAAGGTAAGTCACTTTATTTATAAATACTTATTTATATCCCGCTTTGTTCTGATGTCTTATTTTATTTCCAGGATACTGAAACTAAGAAGGCCAAGAGGCCTCACGTGCGTTCTCGAAAGCTAAAGGGGATGTCGAGACAGCGCATGCCACTGAGAAGGCGGCATCCAAGGCTTCGGAGAAGGCCTCGGAGAGGGCCTCCTCGGGGGTCTCCTTAAGCAGCAAGAAAAGGCCCAAGGTCATTCTCGATGACCCATTGATGTCCTTTGACAAGCCTCCATAAAAGCGAACCCAAGTGGAGTAGTTTGGAACCAATATGCCATTTACTTCCATCACTAAGCCTCAGAAGCTGGCCAGGGTGAAGAGCATCGTCAAGGCGATCTACAACCATGTTGATGACGAGGCCCTTTTGAAGTTGGGCCATGGGGAGGTTAATGCTCTATACAAGTCTTGGCTGCAGGTAAGTATTTATCTCGAGTGCTTATGTTATTATTTTTTTCGCGTTTCTCACATACTCGTCATGTTTGCAGACTTCCATTTTCATGACTTCTGTCATCAATCGCCGCACTTAATTCGACAGTCTGAAGAAACAAATTGTTGATCATGAGGCTGAGATCCTTAAGCTTAACACCAAGCTTAATTCTGAAAAAGAGACTTTCGAGGAGGCTCAAAAATCCGTGAATGAGATGGATGGACTGAAGGAGTCTAACAAGAAGGTTCTGGCTGACCACGACGCCACCCTTATTCAGAAGAACACTTCTCAGAAGGAGCTCGACGAGCTGAGGGTGCGCCTCTCTAATGCTGAGAAGAAGGTCAAGAGTTTGAAGCACAAGTTGTAGAAGGCTCGTTCTCGGCTCGAGAAGGGAAATGAGTTTTTGGCGTGGTGGAAGAGGTCTCCCGAGGGACTGGATTTCATTGGCAAAATGGCCACCAAATCCTACCGTATGACTGTTATAGAGACAAAGGAGCGCCTCAAAGGGATTCTTGCTGGTCCCGACTAGTCCCTGAGCTGGAACGATTTTGAGGCTTAGTTCGATCGTGGCATCGCTAAGGAGCATAAGAGAGAGATGGAGATGAAAAAGGTATTTGATAAGGAGGCCGATCAGACTTTTGCCTCTAAGGCTCTCGATGTCTTCTCTCAACCTGCCAGCGCAGATGCCGTGCAGCCAAACCCTCAGACCTCGACTTTTGTGGCTGCTATCCCGAACCCTACTATCCCTTCCACTGAAGGGGCTGACCTCGAGGTTCATCTGTCGGGGAAAAGCTTTGAGGATGAAGATGACAGGGGTAGCACTGATAGTTCCCCCGACAAGGCTCCGGCTCCTTAAATCTTTTTCAATATGCCTCTTTTGTACTTAGGCTTTAAACTCAGGGACTTCTGTTCCCCGAGGTCTTTTAGGTTAAACTATCTTTTTTTCTATTGACATCTGGTTTGTTTTGATTGAAATTGCCCCATGTTTGCATGTGTGTTTAATATTATTCGTTGCGACTAACAGAAATCAATGACACATAAACAAAATTTTTCATTACCGATTAGAATAATGCCGAACTCTAATAGGGTAATGTAGGTTTCCCGAGTTGTGACAGATAATATAAACCAATGACTCAAGTGTGGCCAGGTTTTCAAAATATCGCGTCAACTCTAATAAGAGTAGCAGGTACCCCCAAGTGGATTTACATGCTGAACATAAATGGTGGCTCAAGTGTGGCCAAGTTACATTAGAGCTGTCTATATGAAGTATCTCTTTAGATTATCTGCATTCCAAGGCCCGGCTAGCGGGGTTCCTTCTGGTGATTCTAGTCATTATGTTTCCAAATTGATCACCTCTATGACCTTGTATGGTCCATCCCACTTCGGTCCGAGCTTACCATTCAGATGTGCTAGCCCAGTTGCTTCAATCTTTCTAACTAACTGCCAACATGAAGGTTGAATTGCCTCTAGACTCGGTAGGAGATCAAGGTCCACCCTCTTTTCTTCTTCATTTTTGTCGTGCTCGTAGAATGTCATCCTCGGGATGGTATGCCAATTTGTATCTGTGGGAAAGCCTCACTGCCGTAGATTAGGCTGAAGGGTGAGTGTGCTGTATAGCCTCTTTCACTGTGGTTCTGGCTGACCATAGAACTCTCGAGAGATCATCAACTAAGGATCCCTTGGCTCCCTCCAATTATTTTGATCTCGTTAAGCACTACCTTGTTCGCGACCTCTGCTTGGCCATTTGTCTGTGGCCAGAAAACCACCGATAACCTGGTCAGAATCCCGAATCTGGAAATACTCCCGCGTTGGCCCACTGTTGAATTGGCTCCCATTATCTGAGATGCGTGTTCTCAGGATATCAAAGTAAGTAATGATGTTCTTCCATAAAAAGTTATGAACTTGATTGTCAGTGATGGAGGCGAGTGGTTCTGCTTCTACCCATTTTGGGAAGTAGTCGATGGCTACAAGTAGGAATCTCCTCTGCACTGAGGCTGCTGGAAAGGGCCCTATCAAATCCATCCCTCATTTGTCAAACGGTAAGACGACTTGTATGGTTATAAGGGGGTTAGTCGGGTCTCGGGGAATGTCACCATGGATTTGACAGTTAGGACATTTCTTCACCAATTCAGCGACATCTTCCTTAAGGATAGCCTAGTAATATTCAGCCCTTAATGATTTCCCAACTATGGTCCTTGCGCCTTGATGAGTGCCGCAGGCCCCCTCATGAATCTCCCGAAGGATATAATTGCCTTCGAAGGGTGTGACACATTTCAGCAAAGCATGAGTATATGACTTCTTGTATAAGTTTCCTTTATGCCAAATGAGCCATCCCGACTTCTATTTTAAAGCCTCCACTTTCATATCCCCCGTGGGTAGTATGTTATCCCATAAGAAGCTTATAATCTCCTCCATCGAGGTATATGTTCTATTCAAGGTGTGAACCTGGAGGGAGTTGATGCTCGGGCTGTTCTAAGCCTTCCCAGATAATGGTTCAGGGTGTGAGTCCATCTGCCGAACTTGCCATACGAGCCAGTGCATCTGCTTGCTGATTCTCTGATCTCGGTAAATGATGAATGCTGAATGACGAGAGCTGTTTGATTAGGTTCCGAGCTTTGTTGAGATACATCCTCATATTATCCTCCTTGGCCTCATACTCCCCCGAGGTATGCCTCACCATTAGCTGCGAATCGGATCTGGCCACTACTATTTGGGCTCCTGAGTTGATAAAGATTTGGAGACCTAGGATCAGGGATTCATATTCCGCCTCATCGTTTGATGCTAGGAAGTTAAATTTTACCTCATATTCCATCTTATCCCTGAGTTGGGGGGATGATAACTAATTCGACACCACTTGCCGTCTTAGTGGCATAATAGTCCACTTGTAGTTCCCATGATCTTGTTTCCTCTCTCTCTATGGGTCGAGAGCTGCATTCACTGATAAAGTTTGCTAAAGCCTGGGCCTTGATTGCCCTTCGAGGCTCATACTCCAGCCCAAAATCTGCTAGATGATCTGCCCATTCAGTCATCCGCGTTGAATTATCCGACTCTTGATCATTTTCTTGATAGGCTATCCAATGAGGACCTTGATGGGGTGCGCTTGGAAGTAGGGTTTCAACTTCCTACTCGCCATCACCAGTGCAAACACTACTACCTCCATCTGGTTGTACCGAGCTTCGGCCCCCCGGTACGCATGACTGATGAAATAATCCGGGTGTTGCTTTCCTTCTCTTTCTACCACGAGCACGACGCTAAGTGCGTACTCTAACACGGACAAATATATGTAAAGTGTTTCCCCCGGTAAGGGGGATATGAGCTTCGGCAAAGTCGCCAAGTGTTGCTTCAGATGTTGGAGGCTTTCTCTGCCTCATTGTCCTAGTCAAACTCTTTCCTTTAAAGCGCTCTGAAGAAAAGCAGATTCTTGTCGGCTGAGCAAGACAAGAAGCGGCCCAATGAGGCTAGGCACCCGGTGAGCCTCTGAACTTCTCTAACATTTCTAGGAGATGAGATGTTTAAAATTGCATTGATTTTGTCAGGGTTTGCCTCGATTCCTCTCTCATCAACCAGTAACCCGAGGCACTTCCCCCCTTTAACCTTGAACACGCATTTCTCCGGATTTAGTTTCATGCCATGGCGTCGAAGGGTATTTAATGTTTTCGTTAGATCCTCGATGCGGTCGGTACTCTTCTTACTCTTGATGATCATATCGTCCACATACACCTCGATGTTTCTCCCGAGTTGCTCCTCAAAGACCTTGTTAATTATTTGTTGGTAGGTTGCTCCTGCGCTTTTTACCCGAAAGGACATTATTTTGTAGCAATATATGCCTTGAGCTGTAACAAACACGATGTGTATCCGGTCCTTTTCCGCCATTGGGATCTGGTGGTATCCCGCATTGGCATCCATAAATCTGAGTAACTCGTGACCACAATTGAGTAAACAAGTCTATCAATCTTAGGGAGAGGCTGATTGTCCCTAGGACATGCTTTGTTTAAGTCGGTGAAGACAACACACCTGCGCTAATCCCCGCCGGCATTCTTCACCAACACGATGTTGGCTAACCATTCCGTGTATTGGCATTCCGCAATGATCCCCGCCTCTAGTAATTTATGAACTTCCGCAACCGCAACCGCGTTCCTTTCAGGCCCTTGATGCCTAAGCTTCTACTTAATGAGCCGAAACCCTTCTTTGATGTTGAGCTCGTGAGACGCAAAGTTGGGATCGATCCCTTGCATGTCGGATGGGGAGTAAGAAAAAACATCCTTGTACTCCCACAAGGTGCTGATGAGCCTTTCGCTGATCTCGGGACTGAGGCTTGTGCCTATCCTCAACATCTACTCGAGATCGTCTCCTATCACCACTTCCTCATACTCCTCGACCGGCTGGGGTCGCTCATATGACTTCGAATCTTCTGAAATATAGACCCCGAGACCTATAGGGGTGTCCACGGGGTCTTCTCTCTTTCTCTTCTTCTCGTTTTGTTCCCCAGGTGCCCTTGTTTTGAACATGTTAGTATAATATTCACGGGCTGCTGGTCCACATATATTTTTTTTAACTAGTCCTTCATCTGTTTCATACTGCAGAAGTAATTGGTATACTGAGATTACCACCTTGATCTTGTTGATTGCGGGTCTGTCCATGATGGCATTGTAAGGAAGTGGAGTATCGACCACCAGGAAGTCAACTGGTAGGCTTCTTCCCTTTTCCAACTCCCCGAGTCTCACGACCAGTTTCACAAACCCTGACGGGTAGACAGATCCTCCCCTGAAGCCTATCACTGGTTGGCTGGTCGAGGTGACGTCCTTATTGGTATTCTTGAGTTTGGGCAAGCAATCTAAAGTAATGATATTCTATGAGGACTCGCTATCGACTAAAATCCTTTTGACCGGAGAAGTAGCGAATTTCATCTCTATCAACAGGGGTCGTAATGGGCAGTGTGAATGTGACGGTCAGGCTCCCCAAATGTCATGGCGAAAGACCCCGTCTTTGCCGGCTCAATTTCTAGGACATGTTTCTTCATGGCCTGGAGGTGAGCCTTTTGGGCTCGGCTAGTTGGACCACCCGAGATATGTCCTCCTGTTATCACCCCCAACGTATCCACCGGTGTTATCACTGTCGTTCTTTGTCTCCTTCTCTTTCCCTTCTCCTCTCGGGAGTGCTTAATGTACCGATTCAACTTCCCTTGATCAACCAAGTGATCCAAAGCCTTTTTCAGTTCCCAAACAATCCTTTGTGGTGTGACCACACTTCTAATAGTACTCACACCACAACCTCTGATCCCTCATATCCTTTGAAGTTCTTATGGAGGGAGGAATGGGTAGTACCGACTTGTGCTTAAGATCTAGGTAAATCTCACGTCTATTTCTGTTGAAACGCGATCATTCCCATTATCTGCAGCTCTCGAGAGAAGCTGTTGGTTGTTCTTTGCACTTTTATTTGATTCTCGGTAAGGGATTTCTTCCTTCCTCTTCTTACACTTTACCTCGACAGCCTTGCATATGTCGGAGGCCTAGATGAACTTTTGAGCCCGACTCATGACTTCAAGGCGGTGACTTTATTTTCCGTTAGGGACCATCTGAACTTCCCTGGCCAGAGTCCCGACATTAAGGCGGTGAATGCTACCTCGTCTTGAAGATCGAATATCTTCGACGATTCTTCATTAAACCTTCTGATATAGTCAGCTAGGCTCTCATGCTCTTGCTGTTTGATAGACATTAGATGGATGCTTGCCTTCTTGTGCCGGCGCCCGTCGATGAAATGTTGATGAAACAATGCTTCCAACACTGAAAAGTTGGTGATGATGCCGGTGGATAGGCCCGAGAACCAGCTGAGCGCCAGCCCTTTGAGAGTTGTCGGGAAATCCTTACACCGAGAGGCCTCGCACTCGGTGTGTACGCTCATTTGGGCTTTGTAAGCCGCCAGATGATCATCGGGACCGCTGCTAACTGAGTTTTGCTCGATGGAGGGTACTTTCACCTTTCCCGGATTAAGAACCTCCATGATCTCCCGACTGAAAGGGGTCATGAAATTGAGTACTCCTCGGTTTACCAGGACGAGAATCTTATTCTGAGGGGGTCCCGAGTCTCTTTCATCTTTGACCCTCGTTTTCTTGGACCCGGGGGATCTTTCTCTCTCCCTGCGTGGTGGCCGAGAATGGGCTTGTTCCTCGAGGTGTGTCTTATCCCGGTCTTCTCCTCTCTTGTTGATTATGTTTCGAGCATCTTGCTCCATCCTTCGCCTGCGATTATCTTCAATGATTCATCGGGGGTCCGAGTTTGGAGTCTTTTGAGAGTTAGCCTACCAGGACCTCTCTCTCCCCACTCGTTGCCCTTCCCGGTTAGGAACGTGAGTGTTGAGATCATCCCTTAACCTTGGCTCTCCTTGTGTCAGCTCTCTAGGTGCCCCTTGATTGAGTTGGGGGATCCCTGCTATGAGCTCTTATAGACTTTGCTGCATGTTGTCATTTAGTTGTTGGGCTATTCTTTCTATGTTTGTAATCCTTATTGGAGTCGGTTCAGATGGTTCTCGGGGAATCGAGTGTTCGTCGTTTCGAGGGGTCAACCTCTCATCGTCTATTGCCAAGGATTGGACTAGTACGTGAGGTTGCTAGGATTGAAGGGGTGTGGGTTGACGCATTAGTGAAGCTCGGGTTGTTTTCCTTCGAGGTGCCATGTTGCTCTCGGTATGTGACTTTGAGATGTAGTATCCCCACAGACGGCGCCAAACTGTTTCGGCTAAGAAACTAGTCAAAAGAGTAATCTGCTATGTGTGAGAGTTAAATCCCAAGTTAGGGAAAAATCCCGAGTATTGTCACTACGAGTCTTGCAAAACAAGGAAAAAGTGGCCCGAGGATGTTTCCGAGAAATCCCCTCCGACGCTCAAGTCACTAACAAGCTAGAGAGAGAAAGTAAGTAGTTATAGAGAGAGATGCTCTGGTTTTGTTGTTGAGAATTCATAACCTGTTCGTTGATGAGACTGTTTGTATTTATAGTTGGGGAATCCCCCAAATAGGAAACTCTTTTAGGGAGCATCCCAACACTTATGAAAGTTGTCACCTTTTTATGGTAAAGCTGCCTCATTCCTAATGGACTCTTTTGGTGCCTAGGGCCTAGGCCTTGTGGGAAGTGTCTTCTGATATTTATTGGGCCCAGCCATGGGTCCAAACAATTAGCCCCAAGCCAAGTAGCCGAAACCCAATCCTCAATCCAGGATGCGGTTGGTTGGTGGAATCGGCATGAACCTCAGGCTTCGCCCCTGAATACGTTAATTCTGACTTAATCTGGGAGCCATAATAGGTCTGATAAACAGATGGCTCTTGCCTTTCTCAATTCGAACCCCGACCCGGGAGTGACACCCGAGCTGATGTAGGGGGGTTGTCCCAGGCTAGACCCCAATAGTGTCTAAACCTCTAAGTGGTGATCGCGACTGCCTTAGAGCATGCGTCTGGAGCCCCGACCCCGAGGGCGAATCCCGAGGTGGGGAATGCACTAGAAACAAGTTGTGATTGGTTAATTTAGTAGGTAGTGAATGGATAGCTAAGACAAAAGCCCAAGGTGAAAGAGTGAAGAAAGCACAAAATATTAATCGATCTCTTTGAGCTCTTGGAGATGTTTTATCTGCTCTGGCAAACAAAAGTCCACATGTACCTTTCAGGTTAAGGCCCTGTTCGGCAACATCTTTTGGATTAGCTTTTAGTGTTTTGACTGACTCAAAGCACTAATTAAGTGTTTGGCATGGTAGAGTTTGGAGTAATGGTAAGTGTTTCAAGTAGTGTTTTAGCTTTTGATAAACATTACAATTTATAGCGTTCAAGGAAAAAAGTAGCGTTATTTTTTATTTATTTTTTTGGAAAAAAAATTACAAAAAGTCCGTGAAAAATATCACCTTCTTCCTTGCTTCGTCTCTAGTTCAAACATATATGGAGAAAATTCCAGTCTTTTCTTGCAAAAGTTGTGTTTATGCGAAAAATTTTGGGGTTGTTTCAGGTGAGTGAACACTAAAAAAGAAGAATTGAAGGTGCTTTCGGT
Organism: Beta vulgaris subsp. vulgaris; assembly: GCF_026745355.1. NCBI lineage: Eukaryota > Viridiplantae > Streptophyta > Magnoliopsida > Caryophyllales > Amaranthaceae > Beta > Beta vulgaris. The sequence continues at coordinate 23,199,045 of NC_079205.1, read as the reverse complement.
GTCGGGTCTGCTTCAGAGCTTTTCGATGTCTTTGGCGTTGGCGGCAGTAGCGAAGGTGGTGGTTGCGACAGCCGCTGTCAGCCGTGTCAGCCATTGATGGGCTAGTTCTTACATTCATTTTGGTTGTTTATGCTGGTGCTATGTAGAATTCATCGTTTTAGTCGGAAATTGGAATTTACACGTTCATCATCATAGAATTGATCTGATTTAAGATTTAGAAAATTATCGAGAGCATTTTGCTTGTAAATTGAGTTGAACTTACTGCATTTTACTCTGATATTCATGAGTTTATTGATTTGGGAGACCGGGACTACGAAGGAATGAGGGTGTGGTTTCGTGATTGATTCAGTGGGTTCTCTAGAGCTTACTTGTAGAAGTGGGCTTTTATGTTGTAGAATGATTGAGAAATATAGGTGGAATTAATCTGAATGGATTTAATTTTTGGTGAGTGGTGTTAGGACAGGCCTAATGAGGATGAACAATTTTTTTTTTCTTAGATAGATAGGCATTGATGAATTTGGCATTAATGACGTGTAATTTAGAAATGATATATAGGACAATGAAGTAAATTTACGTAAAATATTTACCCAAAAGAGAAATGATGCATGTACTAAGAAACATCCATAAAAGAAATATGCTGCATCAATTGAGCAACGCGGGAAGTATAAAGTGTATATATATGATTGTCATCTTTAAGAATCCCAAAATTCAACTAAAATTTATAAATTATTGAAATGCACTTGCGTTCACGATATAAACATTGAATTTGACCATAAAATAATTAATCATGTTATTGAAATTAATATTATAATTTTTATCTTATGTAGTCTCTACAACTACTTTTACCGAACACTTATATTTTCAATAACTATTTTCAGAGCAAAAAGCTGACAGCTACTAGCAGACAACTAAAAGTTACTCGAACGGCTAACAACTACTCTAACAACTACTTTTGTCGAACAGGCCCTAATTGTGAATGAAATATATATACTTACATCCGTGTTTTTAGATGTTATACTTTTTCAAATCACGGACTCCTAGGTAATTTTTGGAGAGGAGAGAGATAGAGAGAATGGAAAACAAAAAGGTCCCATGCGAACATGTAATAGGAGAAAGATAGAGAGAAATTATTACCCAAAATATAAGTTCACTAGGGGAAAAAAAAGGAAGGGCTCCGCTGGAAGGGCTGCGTACGTATTCTTGATTACGCAGCCCTTCTTTATTGTAAGGCTGCGATTTTAAATAAAACGCAGCCCTTCTCTACAGTAGGGCTGCGTTTTTAAAGAAAAGTGCATCCCTTTAGATAAAGGGCTGCGCTTGTCTAAAAAACACAACCCTTCTTACAGTTAGAAGGGCTGCGTTTTTTAGACAAGCGCAACCCTTTATGGGTTTTTATTTTATTATATTTGAAAAGAAGCGCACATTGGGCTTAAAATGTTAAGCGGGCTAGGGTTTATTTCTCACTCACTCCCTCCTCCCTTTACTCCTCTCTCACGTTAATGTTAAGCGGGTGATTCTCACAATCTCATTCTCTCTCTCCTCTCTCACAATCTCATTCGCTCTCTCCTCTCTCACGTTAGAACTGATTCTGTCTCTCCTCCCTATCCTCCCTCCTCCCTTCACTCATATTCTCTCTCTCACACCATCCCTCCCTCACGCCGTCAGCCTTCCTCCTCTCCTAAATCTCAAACCGACGACTTTATCTATTGTATTTTCGACCTCCGCCTCACCGTCGGTCGGTCGCCCTCCTCCTCAAACCGGCAACATATTGCATATAATTATACATCTATGCTTCTTGCTCGACTTTGTTATCGGAGTTTTGCTTCTATCTTATCTATTATTGCACGGAAATTCAATGTTCGTAATGGTGGTGTTTTACGAAATTTTCCGCTCATTTGCTACTGTTTCAAAGCCATATATATCATCCACGAAACAGTAAATTGCTATTGTTCAAATCTACTGTCGCAACACTCGCTCGACGCAAGAAATCCACCGACATCTTCCTCCCTCGTTCGTTAGTTCAGATCTCCATCAACACTCGTTTTTTTAGTTTCTGTTTTTCTTTTTTTTTTTTAGTTTCTGTTTTTTTTTTTTTTTCTGTTCGTTCGGTTCTTCGTTTTTTTAGTTTCTGTTTTTCATTTTTTTAGTTTCTGTTTTTCGTTTCTTAGTTTATGTTTTTCGTTTTTTTTGTTTTTGAGTTTCTGTTTTTTAGTTTTTACTAATTATTTGTTACTTATAATATTTACTGTTTACAATATATTCATCTGTTTTTGCGATAATATATATCTGGTTGGATATCTATAGTTTTTGTTATTATATATAAATGTCAGTTTGTGATTTTGTTATAATTTTATTAGTTTGGAATTGATTTTCTGTCAAATTGACATAAAAAATGCAAAAAAATATTTTTTATTTTATTTTTTTGGGGTCCAAAAGGGCTGCAGTTTTGAGCTAAAACAGCAGCCCTTCTAAGTTAATAGGGCTGCGTTTTTGACAAAAACGCAACCCTTCACTTGAAGAAGGGCTGCGTTTGTAGTCCAAAAACGCAGCCCTTCTAGCTACGAAGGGTTGCGTTTGTGTGTAAAACCGCAATCCTACTTTTAAAGTGAAGGACTTCTATGGAAAGGGCTGCTGTCAGAATGCGCAGCCCTAAGGGCTTTTTTTAGCGCAGTCCTTCCTTATTTTTCCACTAGTGGAGGAAGTATGTAAATTGGATAGTTGCTGTCCATGAGGTCCTGTTTTGATTTCCATATTTATCATTTGCAGGAATTCTAAGCTCCTTCCCCCCAAGTATTTGAAAACGAATTATGGCGCTTATGTTTTTACAAATCAGTCCCAATGAAAATGACTTGAATGAGACTATTTGCTCTCTCAACTTTGCTAGCAGAGTGAAGGGAGTAGAGTTAAGTCCAGCAAAGAAGCAATTGGACAATACTGAATTTCTGAGATACAAGCAATTGGTTAGAATGATTTCAGACAATTCACCTCTCCATTTCAATATTTTATCAAATTTTTAAAGAGTTCTAGTTTGGTTGTAGGTTGAGAAGCCTAGACAAGAGGCAAAGTTGAAAGATTTGCACATTAAGAAGATGGAGGAAACAATTCATAATCTCGAAACAAAGGTTAAAGAAAAAGACCAGAAAAATAAGAACCTGCAAGAGAAGGTGTGTTTCTTGAGCGTGGAGCTAACTGCCCCTCTTTATTATGTGAAGAGCAACATGAAATCTATTTTATTAACCTAGCACAAACATTTCTGATTATTTGAGAGTTTGAAATTCTGGCGAAAAGTTCTTATATTCCAGCTTAAGGAACTTGAAGCCCAGCTTTTGGTAGAGAGAAAGTTGGCACGACAACATGTAGACACTAAAATAGCGGAGCAGCAGCAACAACAAATGCGGCAACAGTTTGAAGACCAAAACGATACACCTATGAGGCCACCTCTGGTAGCTAAACCACTGGCACTTATGAAGAACACCAGTGACCATACAAGCGATACATCAAATCTCTTACATTTTCCTTCTAATCACAACCACCACAAAACTCCATCTTGTCTTCTGCCAGAGAGCTTTCTCAGGTGTAATGGTCCCCTAGAGAAAAATAATAATCCTGTAACAGGTGAGCTATTTCAGCTGCCAAAGAGAACACGCCAAGCTTCTCTTTGTCCATCAGCACTAAGAATTCCTATATTAACAAACACAAGGCGAAATTCTCTAATACCATTACCAAGCACACTAATGACAACCCACCATCCTTCAATAATGCTGCCGCTGTTACCTGCTTTTGAAGACGATAAAGATAGGTAGAGAAAGACTGTTCGCCAGGGGCAGCTAGGTAGAGCCCCACAGCTTCAAAGAATGGTGCTAAGAAGTTAAATAGTGTATTGCGGCGAAGTCTTCACAAAAAGATGAAATCTCCCTTGCAGCAACACCTTAAGAAAGGAGGTGTGAATGTAGGAGTTGAGAAGGTTAGAGTTTCAATTGGAAGCCGAGGAAGAGTGGGACAGAGGGTGTTGTTGGGCAATGGTAAAAGAGTGGCAAAAAAGGAAGCTAAGAAGTAGAGCCAAAGGAAGAAAAAGTAAAGGGGATGGAACTTCTGAATTAGACAAGACTGTCGTCTGCTCATAAATTTCTAGATGATGCTTGTCATCGGAGTTTGACCCTTGTCCACTTGTAACAGAATCGTTTGTGAATATAACATGATATTCAATTTAATGGTAAAATAGCTGGCACTTGTCTGATGATCTAGATATGAAGCAGTTGACGCGCAGCTACTCTACCTGTCAGCTTCCGGACCTCTTTTAGGTTTATGGGTCACTGGATGTTGATTAATGCTTGCACTTGGTCTGGACTGGCATTCTTGAATTTAAGTACTTTCATATACAATTCTTGAATGATTGAATTTTGATTATTACTAATTCTTTATAGTGCAAATTCATAGTTTAATATAGTATGACATTACTAGACCAGTAATTTTATGTATTACGTAAACTCAGTTACTCATACCTTACACTTCAATAACACTGATTAAATTTAATTATCTAAATATTCGAAACATTTCTGAATGTATTAGCAAGATATAAAGTAAAAGGAGATAAGATATGGTATTTCTTCACATCAAGGGATAAGTTCAACAATGGCAAGCTTGCAAAGAGAAGGACAGTAAATGGATATCGGAAACAAAGAGGACCTAGTAAGAATATTGAGGATGATTTTGATAAATTAATTGGTGTTCAGAAAACATTTGTTTACTACAGAGAAAATACTACTAATCGTGAAAAGACTTGTTGGCTTACGAAAGAGTTTGAGGTTGTTGCTCCTTCCCAACCTGACAAGGGGAAAGGAGTTCTGGTATCAATTATTCCTTTCCTTTCTACTAGCATTTTCTCAACTTTACTAGTAGAAAGGAAAGGAATTGATACCAGAACTCCTTTCCCCTTGTCTGGGGAAGAAGTATCAACCTCAAACTCTTTCATAAGCCAACAAGTCTTTTCACGATTAGGAGCATTTTCTCTGTAGTAAACAAATATTTTCTGAACACCAATTAATTTATCAGAATCATCCTTAATATTCTTACTAGGTCCTCTTTGTTTCCAATATCCATTTACTGTCTTCTCTTTGCAAGCTTCCCATTGTTGAACTTATCCCTTGATGTGAAGAAATACCATATATTATCTCCTTTTGCTTTATATATTGCTACATTTAGAAATATTTCGAATATTTAGATAATTAAATTTAATCAGTGTTCTTGAAGTTTTAAGATATGAGTAACTGAGTTTACGTAATACATAAAATTACTAGTCCAGTAATGTCATATTATATTAAACTATGAATTTACACTATAAAGAATTAGTAATAATGAAAATTCAATCATTCAAGAATTGTAAATGAAAGTACTTCAATTAAAGACTCGAACTTATAAAACAAAAATAAGAACATGAATTAAGTACCTACACTAATTGCTGAACAAGATATATGTCGAATTCATCCACGTACAGAATATCACACAATAGTGTATAATTGCATTTGCATAAAACTAGAGTTTCTTGAAAATGAAAATATTGAACACAAAATATAATTGTTTCTCCATTCATGTTATTCGTAAGAAAATGATTAAAAAGAAAGGAAGAAAAGATTTTAATCTTATCATGCATGATATTGTAGAATAAACAAACTCAGAATACACCAAGTCACCAATCAAGAAAATAACATATAATAGAATGGCATGCAAATTGAGTTATCTTGAAACATAAAATACAAAATGAACGAAAATTCATGAAAAATATAAAACGTGACTTTCTTGAAATTAAAAATATTGAACCTATAATATAATTGATTTCATTTATGGTATTCGTAAGAGAATTGACTAAAACCAGAAGAGAAGAGAATATTTTAATCTTCTCATATGCATGATACTGTAGAATCACAAACTCAGAATACACCAGTAAAGAAAATACCAATAATGGCATGAAAATTGAGTTTTCTTGAACCTGAAAATGCAAATGAAAAAAAGTTTGTTACAACTTACACGCAGCCATGTTGTTCATAAGCATATGTCAGTAAGAAAAATGATTCAAATGAATCCATATTGAAAAACCTCAGAGTAAACCGACCAAGAAAATACAATGATTGCATCACAATTAAATATTCTTGAAACTCAAAAATACAAAATAAACCCAAAAATGTATGCATTTATATTACTCATAGTATTTTTCAAAGATAACATAATAACATATTTATGCATCAATAGTACTTCAATCAATAGCGCAAAAAAAAAAATTAAAAAAAAATCAGAGCAAGAAAATAAAATAATAGCAAAAAGTACACGAAAGCGAGCAAGAAAATAATGATAATACTAGACATGTCTGATTCGCATAAGAGAAAAAAAATATAGTACCAGTAAGGTAGTCAGGATCATGATGGTAAACATTAACTTCATGCATGAGATATTGACGCACGATTTTGTTATTGATGATTCTCGGTTCGAGGTAGCTGATAATGAGTTCGTCGTCATGAGGATGGAATTTGTAGCCTGCTGGAAAAGAATATTCATCGGCTCTAACTTGAACAACGTCGGTTTTGGTACTCTTGTTCGTGTGTATATATTGATTAAGTTCTATACCGGCCTAAGAAACCGCTTCATATCGTCATGGTCAATATATTTGCAATAGGACCATTGACTGTGTCATACCGGTTTTATCAGGATATTTTAATAGTAATCATAATCTGGGCCATTCTCTTATGGGTTTGAGTCTGATCAAGTGATTATCTAAATATGCTTATGGGCCTAAGAATAAGTGTTGAAAGAGGATAGAATGGTATCCAACCAATACGAGCAGAGTCCTATCTTAGCAAGGACACTGCCGGCTCCTATAGAAACCCATTGATATGAGTCATAAGGTATTGTACTAATAGTTCATCATTGAACATACATTAATATTATATAAACTCTTATTTTTTTCTCCATCTCATAAACAATATCCAACTACAGGACATAATACGATTACAAAATTGCAACATATTATACCCCCACACTCCAAACAACCCAGTCACAATGTCTCCCTTCAACAAAGTAATGGAGTAACTTTTTTCTATGAGGCTATTTATCAAGAAACCATTCATCAAGAACACATAAAACCAAAATAAATGTTATAATTGACAAGGGACTTAATAAATCTATGAAGAATAGGGTAAGATTTATCTCTTTCAATTATTTTATCATGTCAAGTTCTATCTTTGTCCGATCTTACTCATTAATTCTTAGGTCAAATTGAACCTTGCTAAACACATAAATTTAAACGGTTTTACCTAGATATTTAATAGGTTTAAAATTCTTAACTTTGTGAACTTCAATACTTGAAATACAACAATATTAACTAAATTTACCTTCCGAAGTAGGAAATGAGCTAAGTACATACAAATTTACAATATAATTCATCTTCCCTTTAGCCATAAACTGGTAGGTTCTTATAGATCAAAACATAGCTCGTACTTCATGCTTTATAAGTTCCCTACCTACTCTTCCACTCATGTGACCAGGGTTCGATTCTTGCTCCTTATTAGAGTGATTCCTCATTTTTCTCCCACTTATGCAAGGGATGTTTATTTTACTTTTTTTAATAACAAATTTCATTGCTCACTAGATTGGGGATGAAGGGAAAAACATAAGATACACAAAGATTAAAATCAACCAACCATAATCCTCCAAGAACCTTACCAATGGAAATAAGTAAATGGCACATTTCCTGTCATGGAATAATCTAGAAATTTGTAAATATATTAATGAAACATCTAGCTTAGTAAAGAACTGACTCATATAGTGTAAAGGAAAAGAACTAGAAAATACAAAATTAAAGAACCGACTCATGTAGAGCTAGAAAAATCAAGCTTTGTAAAATCTACGCTAAATTTTATTGAAAAAAATTTACTAATACATCTCTAGATCATTACCTTTCATCTACATACATCCACCCCCATAAAAACATAAACTTAAGTAGCCTTTTAACTTGAGTTATTCTAACATTATCAAGAGAGGTAACTCATATTTAGTATCGTCAAAACAACAAAATAAGCATTCAAAAAAGCTTTTTGCATAATACAAGTTATTAGTCTCAAATTTTAACACCAACTCCCACATTCCCAAGTAATGAATATTATAAAATTGTGTACATAAGGTTTTCCTAAAACTCAAGAATTATAACACAAACCTTATACAAAGACCACCTTCCTATCTTCTATGGTAAGACAAGGTAACTTGTGGCCTTAAAGAGGTCACTTATAGTAAAAGTAAACTGTTTAATAGTAAGTATTATCACTTATCAAAATTTATATACTCTTCATAATTATAATTAATTAATGTTCTTGAAGTATAAGATATGAGTATCTAATTGTATATAACACATAAATTAGCACATATTAGGATTATTTCCAGTCATGTTATCCGTAAGAAAATGATTAAAAATAGACGAAGAAAAGATTTACTCATCTCATGCTTGATATCGTATGATCACAAAAGAAAATAACTATAGTGGCATGAAAATTGATTCTTTAATAGAATATTCAAAGAAGAAAATGAATAAAAAGAATCAATCTTTTCATGCATGATATTGTATCATTCAAAATCAAGAGAAAACAGAGCAAGAAAATAACAATAATTGCATCAAAATTAAATATTTTTGTAGCTGAAAATACAAAATACACAGCAAATTAATTTTTTCTGTAATGTTATTCATAGTATTTTTCACAGACACTGTTAATAACATATTCATGCATCAAATAGTATTAAAAGTATACAAAAAAATAAAACAAACCAAGAAACTAGTAATCCAACAATAATAATGATGATACTAAAAAGCATGATTAGTAAAAGAGAAAGAAAAGTAGTACCAGTAAGAATCGGAAAATCAATATCAACTTCATGCGTGAGATATTGGGGCACAAGTTTGTTATTTATTTATTTTGGGTTGGAGATATCAACTTCATAGTCTCTGCGTTCTTCAGTTCTTGTTGGTGTTGCTGAAAAAAAAATTGATGTTATGTTTTAGCAGACTTCTAAGTTCTACGGATTCAGAAGTATATATATAAAACATGTGACTGATAGAGAATAGAATTCTCTCCAGTGTAGAATTATAGTCTGGGTAATACTCATATTCACCTATTATTATTTTTTGTATTTCCTAGTTACATTATGATTAGACTCTCTCTCGTATATCTTAATTACTATAGGTTGTTTGGAAGAGGGATCAATTTCCACTCCACCGCCTGCTATGCTGCTACACTCTCTAGCCTTCCCATTCACCCGACTCTTTTGGTCTCTTTAACGTTCAAAACCATATCCCTGAATTCTTGACGAACAAACTTAATATTGGAATTGGGTCGAATTATTTGAGGTCCACGTGTGTGTTCATAATGTGTTACAAGTTCTAACGGTTCTTTTGTTTTTTCTCTTAATTTTTGCTTTTTACCATGGGTTATGCATAGGATATTTTTCTAATTATGTAGTAGAGTTATATTTATACTTTATTAGCTGTGATATGAAATGCAAATTAAAGATATTTCTTCAACATAATTAATTTAATTTTCGATATGTTTTCTCACTCATTGCGTACATATTAAGGCTAGTAAAGGATAATGAAATAAGGCCCATAATTAGAGCTGTCAGTTTGGTTAATGAACAGTTGGTTGAACTGAAACAACTGAAATTGGAATTGAATTAAACAAAACTAAGAGTAATTGTAACCAAAATCAACTCAAAAATGTTTAACTCAAGCTGAAATAAAGTCTAAATAAAAAAACCAAAATTGGCCTGAAATATACTGTAACTGAAAATAACTTTGAAAAACTCAAAAGTTGATGGACCAATTGAATTGAACTGAACCGAATATTTAACTGAATTAATTGAGTTGATTCAAACTGAAACTGAACTGAAACCGATTTAAACTGAAACCGTTTTAAACGAATTTCTATACCCAAATCGAATTCACATATTACCCAAATTTCTGATGGTATCCAATTCACATACAAATTTTTTCATGATAATTTTTTATTAGTACTTGAATTTGTGACATATTTCTTAATAATTTTCAACTATGTCAAAGTTCACTAATTTTACACTCAAAGTCGAATTTACATTTTACTCAACTTTATAATATACTCTCACAAGAAAATTTATCATTATAATTTTATTATTGATATATGAATTTACTCTCTCTCTCCTCTTTCCTTAATATTTGTGCAAAAAGACATTTGTTGCAACTATATAAAAATAGAGGTAGTATAAATTCAATCAATACAACATAATAACAAAATGTTTGTTCACTTAATTTTTCTATATAGTTGATGTTTCAGTATTGAATAAATGTTGTTGGGGTGAGCCGGTATCCCTCAATCATGTATACCGGTTTGATATCCTGCAAGACAAGACACGTAAACTAACCTCGGGGGTTGGCCCGAGGAATTCCCCTTTAATGCCTAAGTTAGTAAAGGCTAAAAGCCGGTATATCTCAAGTAGAGTATATTAGTATATTGTTGACGTACCTTATGACTCATATCATAAGTTATTTATAGAAACCGACAGTGTCCCAAGCTAAGTAGGACAATTCTCTAGTTGGTTGAATATAATTCTATCCTCTTTTGATACTTTTCTTTAGGCCCATAGGCTCACCATTAAGTATTGGATCAAATCCAGGCCCATTAAGTGATAGCCTAGGTGGTAAACAACGGTAAGGTATTCCGTATCGCCAGCATGATATAGATGTCGGTATAATGGTTTGACTTATAACTTGTCAACATTATCTACTCGCAGAACGATGCTTCCCACTGCTTTTCCCCCTGCTAAGTCCTTGTCCTCTAGACCGACAGGGGTGTTGGAGAAGGGTGCATCAAATGCTCAATCATTTGAGGACAAAATGGCTGAAGGTGGCGACATGGAAGATGATGTATCTTCTGTTGATTCATAAGACTTGCACAATGTTCTATGTGACATGATGTCGGATGCTAAGTCAACATCTCTGGAGGTCGATGATGATGAAGATCCTCCGGAGGTCATCCCGGAAGATGATGACGAGACTTTGGATGATTTATATATGTTGCCATGCGAGGAAGGCAATACTTCATTTGTATAGGTCGACAAGAGCTGGAGGCCAGGAAAATGACCTTGAATAATTTATTTTGTCGTAGAGGGGTTTAAGCGTTTGCTTTTCAGGAT